>NW_024081081.1:0-17029 GCF_003009895.1 Hyaena hyaena | reverse complement strand
AAAATAAAATAAAATAAAATAAAATAAAAGTGTAAATGTCTTACATCAGTGCTTCACAAAGAAGGAAATCCAGATAGTCAACTGATTAATACTTTTTATTAACAACTGTTAATATTTTTTAAAAAATATTCAGGCTTATTTGCATTTAGAGAGATGCATATAGTAAACACAGAATCAACAATTATTGAAAACTTAAAATATCTACCATTATTAATAAAATATGCAGTGTGGAGGGGCATATAAAGTAGTATAATGCTTTGGGAGAATTGCTTAATAATTATGACAATGCATTTAATTTAACAACACAGACTATCTTTTGTTATATGTCCTAGAAAATCATGTGCATATGTGCCAAAGAACACATATATGAGATTTCATCTTTGAATATTTTCATATCTCCACAATAGAAAAAATGGAATGTCCAAAATAACAGAAGAAGTTGTTCTATAGTCATGACATTGGATACTATACATTAATTTAGATTTCTTTATTTAGAATTCAAAATGAATAGAAATACGTGACTTAGGATAATTAAATAAAATCAAGTAAATGGTTATCACAACAGTCTTAAAAGTAGTTACAAATGGGGGGATGGAAAATGATATCTGTGAGGCTTCTGGAATGCAATCAATGTGTGTTAACGTCAGAGGGGTACATGAATGTTCACTTCATAAACTGCATAAATATATTTTATGTATTTTGATTTATATTTAATATATTGTACAACTGTTAAAACAATTAAATAAAGGTAATTGGTAGTGATTTTTGTGAAAGACAGAAAACCCAATACCCTATCTCTATTTCCATTCTCAACACAGAAATGACTGATTAACAATACTAATACATTCTTTAATACAGTACTACACTTTAAACAATAAGGTGGGTTGACAAACTATGCCCTATAGGTCAAAACCTGCCACCACATTTCTTTTCTTTCCTTCTTTAAGTTTATTTATTTATTTTGAAAGAGAGCATAAGCAGGGGAGGGGCAAAGAGAGAGGGAGAGTGAGGATCCCAAGCAGGCTCTGCACTGACAGTGGAGCTTGAACCCACGAACCGTGAGATCTGAGCCACAATCGAGAGTGAGATGCTTCAATGACTCAGCCATCCATTTGCCCCCCACCACTTTTAAACAGAAGTGTAATTATAAATAAGTAAATATAAATATATTAGAATATAGCTATGTCTATCTATTTGGAAATCCTCTATGCCTACTTTCAAAACGGCAGAATTCAGTGGTATAAGAGAGGCCATATGGAGTTCACTCTAAAATGTTTACTATCTGGCCCTGTGCAAAAGGTGGACCGACTTTTGCTTTAAACAGAATGATCAAAGAAGTGAAAACAAAGACTAGTGCTGCAGCTGAAAGAGCGAGCAGGTGACACTGCAAACTAGGACAGAATCTGGACCAGAATTGTGCCTTAGGAATGGAGCGTTAATAGCCTCAGGTCTCTAGCATGAAACACAGTGTGGGCTTCCCAGTAAAGAGCATAGAGCTACAAGTGTCCTCAGCAATTCGTAAACAGGAGAAACCATCAATGCCTGCTGTTTGTAGACAATGGACAGAATGAAGCTACCCAGTTTTGACCATGGCAGAAACAGCATCAGATGCAAAAACAAAAACCCTAAACTACATCTCCTGCAGATGTGGAGTGGATTGCCAATTGCCCCATCATTGCTGAAACCCTGAGATGATAAACAATGTAAACATTGGAGCCAGCTAACTAGACCCACCAGAAATGAAGCAGAAATATCCCTAAAACCACTTACTCAATGTAAGGTTGCCACAAAAGCTTTCAATATGTAAAGAATGCAGTATGTGTGAAGACACAAACAGGTTGTGCCTGTAGTGTTACTCTCAATAGTCTCATCTAGATCCATTCCTGAGTTTTGGACCTATCTTTGAGCAATGAAATTGGTGTTCTAACTTCATTTGTTTGACACCCC
Source organism: Hyaena hyaena (assembly GCF_003009895.1). Classification (NCBI taxonomy): domain Eukaryota; kingdom Metazoa; phylum Chordata; class Mammalia; order Carnivora; family Hyaenidae; genus Hyaena; species Hyaena hyaena. The sequence continues at coordinate 15,082 of NW_024081081.1, read as the reverse complement.
TAGGTTGCCAAGTTGATGTGACAAGGTGCAGATTGCTGCGAGCTCTTTACACAGCCAAAGCCTCATAGGCTGTTGAGAGTGCAAGTGATACCACTTTGTTTGTATATATACAAACTGTTGGCTAAGACTGAAACCAACTAGCTGCTAAGATACCCTGAGTAGGGGCTGCGAGGCTTGAGACACACCAGGAACAGTGGTCACTGAAGGCTTCAGGACTCCACCAGTAGTGGTTCCTTGGCCACACTTTATTCTGTCTCCTTTGCACCCTAGTATTACTCACTATATTCTCATTGTTGCATATAAAATGAAAAAATACAGTGAATGTTTTGCATTTTACTTCAATTATAGGTCATATCTAAAAAGATGAGTTCTGTTTATCACTACTCTCTTGACATTTTGCAATAATATTCTGAATTTTTCTCAGCCACGACTTATTGGGTGACTGTTACTTAATTCTCCAAAAGCTGGTTCTTCTTTGATTAAACATTTGTAATTATATTCTAATTTTATCATGCTAGTCATGGAGAATGTGATTACTCTTCAAAAGATTTTGTTTTTTCTATGTGAAGATTTTTATTTAAGTGTACTTTGCTTGTATGTGAGAAAAGAGAAGTCTTAATTGTAGAGTGTGTAATTCATCAATTATGTCATTAGTTGTATTGTATATGCTATACCTTTTTTTCCTAATATAATAAAAAGACAGACCTTAAGAAATCTACTGCCCTTCATAGGCTGTTGTTTTTACATTAGTACTAAAAGGTATAGCATATACAACTAATGATGATACAGATGACTAACAGAAGCATGAAAAGGTGCTCAACATTACTGATCATCAGGGAAATACATATCAAAACTACAATCAGATATCACCTCACACCTGCCAGAATGTCGAAAATTAACAACACAAGAAACAACAGACGTTGGCAAAGATAAGGAGAGAGGGGAACTCTCTTACACTGTCTTGGTGAGAATGCAAACTAGTGCAGTCACTCTGGAAAACAATATGGAGGTTCCTCAAAAAGTTACAAAGAGCTAACATGTGATCCAGAAATTGCTCTAGTAGGTATTTACCCAAAGGATACAAAAAATACTAATTCAAAGAGATAGATACATTACATGTTTGTAGCAACATTATCTTCAATAGCCAAATATTAGAAAGAGCCCAAGCGTCCATCAACTGATGAATGGATAAAGAGCCCAAGTTCCATCAACTGATAAATGAATAAAGAATGGGATATATATATTCATACTTATATATGAATATTACTCAGCCATATAAAAGAATTGATATCTTGCTATTTTCAACGACATGGATGGAAAGCTAAGTGAAATAAATCAGAGGAAGGCAAATACTACGTGATTTCACTCATATGTGGAATTTAAGAAAATAGATGAAGATAGGGAGAGAAATAGAGAGAGGCAAACCATAAAACAGACTCTTAATTATAGAGAACTGAGGGTTGCTGGAAGGAAGGTGAATGGGGAGGATGGGCTAAAATGTTGAGTATTAAGGAGGACACTTGTGATGAGCACTGGGAGTCATATGTATGAGGGATCACTAAATTCTACTCCTGAAACTAGTATTACATATATGTAACCTGGAATTTAAATAAAAATTTAGAGAGAAAAAAACTAATTTCACATAGTTTTAAAAATACACTAATGTAGAGTTGTGAAATTCTTATTTTTACCATTTACTTTTTTAAAAGTTTATTTGTTTATTTTTGAGAGAGAGACTGCATAAGCCAGGGAAGAGCAGAGAAAGAGAATCCCAAGCAGGCTCTGCACTGTCAGTGTGGAGCCTGACATGAAGCTCAAACCCATGAACTGGGAGATACTTATCTGAGTTAAAATCAAGCATCAGATGTTCAACCAACTGAGCCATCCAGGCACCCCTCCTACTTATACCATTTAAAGATTTTTTTAAAATGTTTTTTAAATTTATTTCTAGGAGAGAGACAGTGTGAGCAGGGGAGGGTCAGAGAGAGGGAGTCACAGACTGAAACAGGCTCCAGGCTCTGAGCTGGCAGTCAGCACAGAGCCCGACACGGGGCTCGAACCCACGAATCGCGAGATCATGACCTAAGCGAAAGTCGGATGCTTAACCGACTAAGCCACCCAGTAGCCCCTATACCATTTAAAAAGGACCATTACAATTCTGATTTTTCTTTATTTCTTAGTATGATGTGCTTATTTTACTTAAATACATCAGCTGGCCTAGTATTGAGTTTGGTTAATTACAAGTATATTTAAATCCTTAATACATTCTGACATGATGTGTTAAGTGATTTTCTTTTCATCATCACTCTTCTTTCCACCCTAATTCACGATGCTCTTTCAAATATAGTTGAATATCAGGGATTTGAAAAAGATTTTGATAAAGATAGAAAATTATCAAAATTCGTCCTTCATGAAATCCATGGATAGCCAAATAAAAATCTGATGCTACTGGGAAGGAGGAAGATGGAAGCATAAACTAAACATTCAACTTCTACACATTTATTATATAGACAAAGTTTTTTAAGTTGTGAAATGGGAGACAAATGAACTAGGAACATCTAAAAATGCAAAATAATTACATTCTATATTAATTATAAACAAGAATTAGAACAAATACAGGTGATAAAATAATGTAGATCACCTACTTTTGCACTAAGTTCACAGTGTAGGTTTTCCCTTCAATTACAATGTTGTAGGACACCTGGCAGGAGAGTGTATTAAAAAGGCAAAGAAAAGTGAGAAGATGGTTTTAGAAAGCAAAACCAACATTTTACATCAATGATAATTACATTCAAAGTACATTAATAGAATACAAAGAGGAAAATTTATAATTTAAATATTGGCTTACTTAAATATTGGCTTTCATAATAAAACTGGATGGAAGAATGTGATTTGTGTAATTAATAAATTTTAAGTGAATCCAACATTTGAATCTTAAAAATTGGTTTTCATTCAATAATTACATTAGCTTAATAAAGACTGAGGTCACTGCAAAACTTACTAGTAAAGTGGAAGAGCATAAACATATCACTAATAAAAATTTTATATAGTAGAGCAAAGATTCGGCAGCACATAATATATAATATTTACAGATTTTATAAAATTCATTCCAAGTTTGGATCAAAACTCATTGATCTATTTTATTAATAGTAAGATTAAGAAATGATGTCTAACAAATGAGCAATTTAGTCTTCATGGATCAATTTGCAAGCTTTGACATTTTTACATTATTGGTCCTTCCAATCCAGTAGCATGTGATATACTTGGGTTTATTTAAACCTTTCATCCTTCTCATCTTTTTGTATTGTCTTCAGAGAGGAGGTTTTGCTTACCTTTGTTAGATTTACTCAGATTTTGATTTTTGTGTGGGGTAACTTTTCTTTTTAAAAGTTTCATTTTATATTTTTGTTTTGCAGCATGGAAATACAATTAATTTTTATGTTATGGACTTCTTTCTTTTTTTGTTTCCTTTTTATCTTGCTTCTAAAGAATTTACTAAATTATTATGTTATTTCTAATTTTCTCTTAATTATTTTGTATTTTATTTTATATACAATCGTTTAATCTGTAAATGATGATAGCATTATTTTTTCTTTCCAATTATTAAGCCTATTTTTAATTTTTGTTGTTTTCTTGCCTTCTTATCACAGTGGCTAATATTTCCAGGCAAAGAAAAAATAGAAAAGGTAACGGTGGACCTCCTTATCTTTTTCTTGATCTCAGGAGAAAAGCTTTCAATATTTCAACTTTATGCATGATGTTTCTTTCAAAGGCATTTGATCTTCTCTATATTCCACAATTATTATTCTTAATTATTACAGTTTTAGCATATAAACATTACAGCAAAGCATATAAAATGGCTTGTCAACCATGTCTATCTTAAAAAATAAAAACAGTACAAGTATTTGAAAACAATTTTAAGTACTCTCCCATCCCATTATTAATTCCCCTCCTTACATTCCAGCTAACCAACATCTTGAATTTCATGTTTATCATTACCATGCATGTTTTTAGATTTATAATAATTATAGATGTTTATTTTTTTACATAAATTTTAGCTCTGTATAAGTGTAATTCTTCTACAAGTTATATATTTCACTGCTGGATTACACCTCTGCTTAAAACACTGTCTCAGACATAGTAAGCACTCTGCAAATGCTTGCTATCATCATCAATACATGTATCCTTATAATTTTTTATGATATTGTATTCCATTTTCTGAATAGTACAGTTTATTCATTTATGCTGTCAATGGTTATTTAGTTTGGTTTCACTATCTTAAGGAATGACCCCCCAAATAATCTTAGGCATATCTCTTTGTGCATATTTGCTACCTATATTTTAAACTAAACCTGAGTGAACTTTTTATTTAAAAGTACTGTTGCAACTTCACTTGGAGTTTTAAATTAATCAGCAAATATGTTGCACCAATGTAGTTATTCACAAAAAATGAATAATATTATCCTTTTATCCATCCCCTCTAGTTGCATTTTGTTTTGTTAGATTTAACTTTTACCATTGATGTGAAATAGTACCCTAGTGTGTTTACTTAGCAATTCCCTATAAATTCCTATATATGCTTCAAAATTATCCTCCACTCAAGTTCAACACTTGTCATTCATACTTTGTACATGTTTCTATTTTCTTGGTTTTTATCTTATTTGTATGAATTCTTGATATATTCTGGATGCCTTTTGTGTGTTATACGGATGGCAAATATGTTCTGTGAGTCTGGAACATTTTTCAATGTAATTATGGTAGCTATTTATTTATTTAAATCTAGATATTCTTTAACCCTTCACTTAAGATTTTGTGTTGCTTTTTTTTTTTTTTTTACTGGTATAATTCTTCCCTATTAAAACGTCCTAGAAATAACCTTCGTTGTCTTCCAGATTTTTAGCATTTTACTCTCAGATGTATACATTTAAATTATCTTGAATCAATTTTGGTGTATACTGTAGCATTGATATACATTTTATTATTCCATATCATTAATAAACTTTCCCTTCACCATTTATTAACTAGTCCATTCTTTATCCAATGATTTCAATGCTACCATTGAATTGAATAAATTTTCATATGTGTGCACATTTTTCAGAGGCACTCTATTCTGTTCTATTAATTTATTTGTCCCTTAGACAATACCACCTATTTTCCTTTTTTTAAATTTTTTCCAGTTTTGTAGTGGTTGTAATAATGTCTTTCAGTGAAGGTTTACTATATCCTAAAATGTTCTCTAATTTTTGAATAATATTTATTGTTAAGTAACTCCTATTTTTGGCGTGTGTGTGTGTGTGTGAGTTGTACATATATGTATATATACACATATATTCATATATACACATATATATACAAAACACTTTATCATAAAATATATTATTTACCAATATTATTAAACATATGTGTATATATGTATGTGTGTGTATATGCGTATTTTCCCCTATTTTTTTGCTCTATGTTTATACTTAATTTTAATATTTGAGTCTTATTCTTTTTTCTTATTTTGGTCAGTTTATAATATCCAGTAGAATGTCTGGTATTCTGATGTCAAGGTGTTGCCAATACTGATTTTTATTTATTCTATGGTGTTATACTTGCCCTGAGGTATCTCTTTTTTCTATCAATTCTCAGTTATTTTATGTTTAATATAGCATCATCTCCAGGTTTTCTCCCCCCTTTCAGGAATTTTAGTTACTATATACTGAAGCATCTACTATATATATAGTAGATACTATACTATACAGTATGTATACTATACTATATACGTAAACCTCTAATTCAATTCTCCTTCTCCTTTAGCCATTTTTATGTTGCATATATCTGGTCTCTTTAGCTCACTCTGGTCTACTGTTAATTCTTCATTTTTTTTCACTTTCATTATAGTTTTCACATCTATTCAGGGTTTTTTATAACTGCTAGGCAAATACTCTTTTTTATTATCTATATAATTTAATTATTAATTATAACAGTTATAAACACAAACTATGTCATGTTTATAAAAACATGTTAAAAATGTTTATAGTATTTTTTAATACAGTCTCATTGGTTCAAATACTCTGTATCCAGCACTACTCTACACATGGGGAATAGAGACATTAACACAATAGTGAAACTTTTTCCATCATGAATTTGACAGCTGAGGACAGGTGATTTTTCTGTGTGCTTTTCTTATGGAATTATTATCATAGAATTTGGTGATGCCTAGTTGAAAATATATCCCTCTAAGTACATTCTGTATATATGTTCTGATATGAGCAAGAAATTTCATTATAGTTTTGAATTAAAAAATAAAACTCTCAAAATACTGTTACATATCTCACCATTTTTTTCTATTTAAATGATTAAGTTTTAAGTTTCCAAGTTTCCATAAGTATGCATTTCTTTTAAAATGATATATTGAACATCTTAAGCCTGTAATATCTGAATTAGGGTGACAAGTAGGTAGTTGCTAAGGAACTATTTGCATTAAAATTACCAGAACGTTTACCCAACCAAAACTAAAACTAAGGTGTGGTGTTTGAAAAAACACATTTCATTTCTTGAGAAATGATTCTAGAAACTAGTAAAAAAAAAAAAAAAGATATTTTCTAATTCAAAGAAAAGAAAACCTAATACCCTGGACCAAGATGAACTAAGATGGCATGAAAAAAGTCTTAATGATTAACATATGTGCAATCAAGATGCAAAATTTACTCCTATAAAACTTCATTAAATGAAATGATCATTATATTGTATAAAGAAAACCATAGGCTTACTTAACAAGGAGACAAACCCCCCCAAATATAGCTCGTAAGTGAATAAGAAGAGAATCTCTAGATGAATCAGGTCAATGATTATTCAAAGACACTCAAGAGGGAAACAGACTTAAAAGATGGGACTTGGGGCTTTGAAAATAAGCATCACTGCATTATATTTCCATGAAACATTGTTTATCTTGGCTCATTTTCAGAACTGCTTTTCCACTTAAGGAAAATTGGGTATAAGTATAAAATTCACCAAGTTTGCATGAATGAAAATGCCAATGTCACTTCTTAAAAAGAAAACATCCACATGATTTTAGATTGTGAAAAAATGTTAGTGCTTAGTTACATGGGATTCAATTCCTCCACTTAACGTTGACCGTATTTTCTCCGGTATTGTAATTTGCACACGTAGTCTTTCAGAATCTGTAAGGTACAAAATGTTTCATTAAACTAACACCCAGCCCCTCATAGCTTCCTCCATTTGAATTTCCTCATCTGAATCCATATTTTATATGCCACCTCTTTTTCAAACTATCTTTTAAAATACACTCAATTCCCACTTCTTTCTAGAATTACAAGACCTTTAAAGAGAAATTCATTACAAATTTAATCAGGACCTTTGGACTTTCTGACTACAAAGTCCAGAGGTCAAAAATGCAGAGCAGTATATGAAACTCTAACCTTGAGGCATCCAGTTGAACCACTGCAGCTCTCATCTTTCACACAGTACCAGGATGCGTGGGAAAGCCCCATCACATCCAGTGTGAATTCTCGTTGGGGAAGACGGTGTGGTAGTGGGCTTTGGTTTAAAAAACTGAAGCACCTGCAAGAAAGCACTTTCCCAAGGATATCTGGCCTCTCAGAAGAAAGTATAGAGGAAAGTTGACATTCCCAAAAGTTCAAAGGAAAGGTTTTTGTACTTACTATCATCTGTCTGGAGCCCAATGAGCCCGATGAGAAGCAGCAGAAAGCACAACATGGCGTCATGTCCTGGATGCCAGCTGAATAATGGCAGTTGGCTTGCGCAGAGGACAGTTGGGAGCTCGAGGGGACCCCTCCTGGCCGCGCACCTTGCAAGAGATAGTCCACTGTACGAGCAGAGAAGGGTGGCGAGGGTGGGTGCTGTGTAGTGTTAAACATGGGCGGTCTTGGCCCCTAACTCCGCGCAGGAGGCTTCCAATTGGTTTGACGCCGCTTTAAGCCTTAAAAGAAAACAGAATCACCTCCAAAAGGTTGAAGAAATATTAATGAACAGGAAGATTAGTAGACACTTCTTAATGAAGATATATTTGTGTGTGTATATGTATAAATATTCTACAAACCATAGAACAGCGCAATTAATATTCAAGTGAACAAACCTACAGTGTAATTAGCACCTAGATTCAGATCAAGAAATAAAACAGAGAACCACCAAAACCCAAAACCCCTAGATGGCCCCCTGACAATCATTATTGCTACCATCAGCGATTAGTTTTGTCTGTTTCTGAACTTTCTATAAATGGAACCAATCATGAGTGCTCTTTTATCTGTGAGTTATTTTAATATAATGATTATGAGATCCATCCATTCATTCATTCTGTGAAGTGAAATAGCTTTGTTTTTTCCCTATAGGTGTATATCACACATTGATTGAATATAACACCATCTGTTTTTCCATTTTACTGTTGACTAACATTTGGTTTATTTGTAGTGCTGGCTATTAAAAACCACATTTGACTATTTTATTTCTTTGGTGAACATATCTAGTGATTTCCCAAAGGTGTATTTCTAGAGTGAAATTGCTAGATCACAGCATATGTTTTAATAGATACTTCCAAAGAGTTTTCCAAAGTTGTACTAATTCATACTTTCATCAGAAATGTGTGAGAATTCCAATTCATATCAATGCTTACATTTGTTTTTGTTTTTATTTCATATAATTATTTTGGTGGACCTGTAGATGTCCTACATTTGGTTTTAATTTGCATTTTCATGGTCATTAATAAACTTTAGCACACTGTATATATTTATTGGTTATTTATATAACTTCCTTGGTAAATGCTTGAGACTTTGGGCCATTTTACAATTGGGTGGTCTTGTTTCTTATTATATATTGAGCCTATTAATGCGTTCTAGATATGATTCTTTTGCTGGATATAATGATTTGTAAATATCTTCTATACTGGGGCTTATACTTAATGGATTTTTGTACATACACATTGATATTCAAAATTTCACTCCCATCAACGTTTGCTGGAATTTTATGATATATATCTAATCGTGAATGTGAATTTTATCAAAAGTTTCTCTTATATAAATTGATGTGATCATATAGCTTTTTCCCTTTCTGTCAATTTTGTGAATTAAAATTATTGATTTCCTACTTTTGAAACAAATTGTATGCTGGAATACACCCTATTTTATGTACTATCTTTTTATATTTTGCTGTATTGATTTGCAGGATTTTTGCATCCATATTCATAACAAATATTTGTCTGTAATTTTCTTTCATTTCAATAAACTTGTAAATTTTTGTACCAGAAATACACTGGCCTCATAAGAGAAATTGGGAAATTTCTTCCTCTATTCTTTCCTCTATTTTCTAAAAGAGTTAGTGTAATTGTTGTGAATATTTCTTCTTTTAATGTTTCTTAGGATTTAGAAATGGAGTGAGTTGGTCTTAGAATTTTATTTGTGAGAAACTTTCATTTAACTTATGAAGCAAATATTTTTAAAATGTTCAGATATTCTATTTCTCTCTGTGTGAGATCTATTTCTGATTAATTTTATCCATTTCTTCTGAGTTGTTAGATGTATTGGCCAAAGTTGTTCATACTACCCTTCCCTCCTTTATCATCCTTTTGAACTCTAGATCTGTACAAATGTTCCATTTTTCATTCTCAATATTGATAATTTTGTGATTTTTCTCTACATTATTCAATCACTCTTAGAATGATTTTTATTTTTATTAACTTTTAAAGGAACTAAGTTTTGAATCTTTTTCTGTTATATGTTTTCTATCTTATTGAGTTTTGCTTTTATGTTCCTTTTTTCTACTTTGAGTATTGTTTGTTCTTTTTCTAGCTTCTAAGAATGGAAGTATATCTTACTCAATTTAAACCATTTTTCTTTCTAATATATACATTTATAACTATAAATGTTCATCTATTTATCACTTTAAATTTATCACCAAAATGGGGCTCGATCCCACAAAACATGGGATCATGACCTGAGCCAATACCAAAAGTTGGACACTTAACTGACTGAGCCACCCAGTTTAATTGTGTATTTTTTAATGTTCTTCCTTAACAATTATGGGGTTTTGTGTTTCCCTACCAAGACCTCCATTATGCAATGACTATAAACTATTATAAATACTTTATTCTGATATTTTATTGCTTTTTAAAACTTACATATTTATTTTTTCTGAAATGTATTACTCTGTATTTTGGGGAACGTTTGCTTAAATATGTATTACTTGTCATTACATTTGTGAATACAAGAGCAAATAAATGCACATACCAGCATATGTGTGGATGAATGCATAAAACAGAGCTTCCATTTGTGTAAAATATGAGATATTTTAGAAGATATAGATGTTCGTGTATTCTGCCAAAGACCACCTGAAACACATCTGTGGTTGAACAAGTTGGATTTATTACTTGTGTCAGCACAGGTCAGCACCATGGAAAACTGTGAGCGGTGGGGGGGTGTAATTACAGGATTCAAGCTTGTGTTAAGTGATTTGGAGGAAAGTTATGGAATCTGGGCCTTGCCAGATTAGATGCTGTCAGAAACAAGGGGATACATTTCTCACTGAGTATTTTAATAATTCTTATCTAGAAGAGGAAAGACTACACTAATGCTAAGTCAAAATTGGTCAGGGAACAGTAATATCTCACATTAGCCAGGATGGGAGTTTTTGGTCATTTCCGTGACTTGAAAAGTTTTAAGTTGTACTATATTTAAACATAGAGAGTGACCTTTTTTTCTTCATCCACCATGATCATTATGAAATTGCTTATGTTCAACAGGAGACACACACAGCCTCCCCATATCAGGCCAGCTCCTAGCAACCCCAAGGCCCAGCTGATATCAGATTAGGCCAGATCCTGCATGTCAGGGGCTGCTCTCCCTTTCTCATAGATAGGCACTGCAAAGGATATATAGACAACCCTTATGACATTAACTACTTCCATCTTGAAAATAAATGTTATATATCTATATAACATACATATTTATATCAATTGCTATAAATGTTGACACATAAATAGATATAGATATGTAGTTGTCAACTTTCACTTATTATGCCAATGGCCCAATACCACAGTGAATAAAATTAAACAGCCTCAAAGAATATTTGATGTTTTTTAGGACAGGATTTCCTTACAAAAGAAAAGTTCTAAAAAGTTTTTTTTTTTTTGCAAGAGCTATGGTTTTATTTTGAATTTTTTTTGCTATTAGTTATGTGGTTTTATTTTTTTAAGTTTTACTTAAATTCCAATTAGTTAACATACAGTGTAACATTAGTTTCATGTGTACAATTTACTGATTCAGCACTCAGTGTGAGTGCATGACTCTTGATCTCAGGGTTATGATTTGAGCTCCACAACTAATTAAGAGTTTATTTAAAAAATAAAAAGTTTTTTTCTTTTTTTTGAAATGTTTATTTATTTATTTTGAGAGAGAAGAAAGAGAGAGAGAGTTAGGGAGTGAGTAGGGAGGGGCAGAGAGAAAGAATCCCAAGCAGACTTCACACTTAGCACAGAGCCCAGTGTGGGGTTTGATCTCAAGGCCCTGGGATCATGACCTGAGCTGAAATTGAGGGTCAGGCACTTAACCAACTAAGCCACTCAGGCGCTCCTAAAAGTTCTTTTTCTAAAAAGGTCTTTTGTATTATTCCTTAGTTCTCTTTAAGAAAATTTTTCAAATAAACCTTCCAAGTAACATTATTCCTAATGTGGTATTTTTAAGATACCAAATAGTCAATCCTTACCCATTGATACAAATGATATGTTATTATAAAGATAATACATTATCCATCCATCCATTCAATAAGTATTTGCTGACCATCTAATATGTACCCGACATTATTCCATGTACTGGTGATGTAGTAATGATGTGAACTATCTATTCACTTCAATTACCTGTATTGTTTGCCTTTGGCCAATACCACCTCTTTTAATCACTGTGTATGTGTTTGTGTGCATGTGCATGCCCATGTGTGTGTGTGTGTGTGTGTGTGTGTGTGTGTGTGTATTTAATTTGTTATGGTTGACTGTTCTCAATTATTAAAACAGATGCATACACTTGGTTAGTTTTTATTTCTAAATGAAGTTTAAAATCTGCTTTTGCAGAAGAGTAGTTCATTTTCAGTCTAAAGAGGAGTATTTATGAAGATTTGGTAGAGAATGGATTGGATGTAGTTTGACTTTAAATAATCTCGTCTTAGAAATGACTACTTATTAAAATTTTGTGTTTTAAGTTTTGTTAAGTTATTCAGATCTTTTAAGTACTGGACTGTATTTATCTTGCAAAGCAATTGTTAACTTTATTCTTATTTGTTGCATACTTTTAATTTGTAACTGTGAAGTAAATTTTTTTCATGTCTAATTATGTATTTGAACTTTTTTGTTTCAATACATTTATTCCGCTACTGCATACCAGCACAAATAATAGACATTCTTCTTTTTTTTTTTTTTTTAATTTTCAGTGTTTTTATTTATTTCTGAGAGAGAGAGAATGAGAGCGTGAGCAGGTGAGGGTCAGAGAGAGAGGGAGACACAGAATCTGAAACAGGCTCCAGGCTCTGAGCTAGCTGTCAGCACACAGCCTGACGCGGGGCTCGAACCCACGAACCATGAGATCATGACCTGAGCCAAAGTCGCGACTGAGCCACCCAGGCACCCCTAGACATTCTTCTTTAATGTCAAATATAATGAATCTGCTTCTAAGGATTCACTATTATGCATAATATTTATTAAAATTACAGGAGGAATCTTCTTCAAATTGATGATATAAGTTCTAGTCTGAAGTATGATTTTAAGGAAAAGGTATTTAGTGTTATAGTTTCTTTCTCAATCAATTGTGATGAAAATATGTGATTAAGTTTAATATAATGATAACATGTGTATCTACTTAATTTCCATCCTTCAGGATACATCTCAGTTTGGCAATGATTAATTTCTAAATAATAATGAATTTTCCAAATGAGCATAGGGAGAAAAAGAGAGAGATGCAAGCCAAGAAATAGACTTTATTCATTCATCAGTCAATGGACATTTGAGTTTTTTCTATAATCTGGTTTTTGTAGATAGTGCTGCTATAAACATCGGGGTGCATGTAATCCCTTTGAATTAGTATTTTTGTATTATTTGGGTAAATACCTAGTAGTAGCTGGATTGTAGGGTAGTTCTATTTTTACTTTTCTGGGGAGAACTCCCTTACTGTTTTCCAGAGTGACTACACCAGTTTGCATTCCCAGCAACGGTGCAAGAGGGTTCCCCATTCTCCATATTCTCACCAACATCTGTTATTTCTTGTGTTGTTGATTTTAGCCATTCTGACAGGTATAATACCTCATGTATTTCCCTGATGACAGTGATGTTGAACATCTTTTCATGTGTCTGTTGGCCATCTGCATACCCAATTTGGAAAAAATGTTTATTCATGTCTTCTGCTCATTTTTAATTGTTCATTTTTGGGGTACTGAGTTTGATAAGTGCTTTCTGTATTTTGGATACTAACCTCTTATCAGATGTCATTTGCAAATATCTTCTCCCGTTCCATAGGTTGCTTTTTTAGCTTTGCTGACTGTTTCCTTTGTTGTGCAGAAGCATTTTATTCTGATGAAGTCCTAATAGTTTATTTTTGTTTTCATTTCCCTTACCTCAGGAGACATATCGAGAAAGAAGTTGCTATGGCCAATGTCAGAGGTTACTGCCTGTGTTCTCCTTGAGAATTTTTATGGTTTCAGTTCTCATATTTAAGGTCTTTCATCCATTGTGAATTTATTTTTGTGTATGGTGTGAGAAAGTGGTCCAGTTTCATTCTTTTGCTTGTTATTTACTAGTTTTCCCAGAACCTTTTGTTGAAGAGACAGTCTTTTTCCGGTAGGATATTCTTTCCCACTCTGTCAAGGACTAATTAACCATATAACTGAGGGTTCATTTCTGGGGTTTCTATTCTCTTCCATTGATCTAGATATCTGTTTCTGTGCCTGTACCATATTGTTTTGATGACTACAGCTTTGTAATATAATGTGAAGTCCAGAGTTGTGGGGTCTCCAGCTTTGCTTTATTTTTTCAAGGTCACTTTTGTTACTTGGAGTCTTTTGTGGTTCCATACAAATTTTAGGATTGTTTGTTCTATTTCTGTGAAAAATGCTGTTGATGTTTTGATACGGATTGCGTTGAATGTGTGTGGACTGCTTTGGGCAGTATAGGCATTTTAACAGCATTTATTCTTTCAATCCATGAGCATGGAATGTCATTCCACTTCTTTGTGTCACCCTCATTTTCTTTCATTGGTTCTTTATAGTTTTCAGGGTATAGGTCCTTCACTTCTTTGGTTAAGTTTATTAAGTATCTTATGGTTTTTGGTGCACTTGTAGATGGGGTTGTTTCCTTAAATCTCTTTCTGCTGTGTCATTGTTGGGGTACAGAAATGCAACAGGTTTTTATACATTGATCTTGTATTCTGCAACTTTACTGAATTTGTCAATTCTAGCAGTTTTTGATAGAGTCTTTCAGATTGTCTCTATAGAGTATCATATCATCTGTATAAAGTGAAAGTTTAACTTCTTTCTTGCCAATTTGGATGCCTTTTATTTATTTTTGTTTTTTGATTGCTGAAGTGAGGACTTCCACTACTATGTTAAATAACAGTAGTGCGAGTGGACATCCCTGTCTTCTTCTTTTCCATAGAGTAAAAGGTTTTAGTTTTTTGAGGCACTTGGGTGGCTCAGTCAGTTAAGTGTCCGACTTCAGCTCAGGTCATAATTTCACGGTTCATGGATTCAAGCCCCGCATCAGGTTCTGTGCTGACAGTTCAGAGCCTGGAGCCTCCTTCAGATTGTGTGTCTCCCTTTCTCTCTGCCCTTCCCCTGCTCGCTCTCTGTCACTCTCTCAAAAATATTTTTTTAAGTTTTCAGTTTTTCTCCATTGGAGGTGATAATAGCTGTGAGTTTTTCATAAATGGCTTTGATTATGCTATGGTGTGTTACCTCTAAGACTATTTCGTTGAGGGCTTTTATTATAAATGAATGTTGTACTTTGTCAGGTGCTTTTTCTATTGAAATGGTCCTATGCTTCTTATCTTTTCTTTTATTGATGTGGTGTATCATGTTGGTTGATTTTCTT
>NW_024081080.1:1447369-1595468 GCF_003009895.1 Hyaena hyaena | reverse complement strand
AGTTAGGTAGTGAATGGTAGGGTGGTGCTGGTTCCCGCAGGCGGCCCTATGTTTATGGAGGGAAGTGGCGCCTGCCAACTCCTTTGGTCCTGGAGGTATCTTCCTGACATCCTGCCCCTCTGAGCTCTCCCTCCTGTGTCCCAGGCATTTTTCAAACTGTTGCTTCTATGCTATATTTCTGTGGGCTGTTTGTTGTGGCCTTTTTTAGGTGGGGACAGGGACTCCGTTTTTCTAACACCCTCCTCCAGGCTTTCCCAGAGTAGGGCCTGCTGGGCTTTAAAATTCTAGGCTTTAAGTCCCTCTGGTTGTAGCAACTTGTGTAATTCGGCCCTTCTTATTTTCAAAGCCAAACGTTATGCAGATTTGTCTGTCCAGTGTGGGCTCCCCAGTGTGATAGTCTGTTTCTAGCCCTTCTCCCTGCCCCTGCCTCCCTCCCCACTTCAGAAAGCCATGGTCCATTTTGTTACCCACTGCATCTCCGCCCTTCCTATCCACGTCAATGTGGCCTCTTCTCTATCTTAAGTTGTGGGGTATGTTGTGCCGGTCTTTGGTTCAGATTATGGGTCATTCATCTTATTGGGAGTGTTATCTAGTAATAGTTATGTGTATTACAAAGCCTTAGTTTTGCAGAGTATAAAAAGCGACACATAGATCAATGGAACCAAATAGAAAGACCAGAAATGGACCCCCAAGAATATGGTCAACTAATCTTCAACAAAACATGAAAAAATCTCCAATGGATAAAAGAGAGTCTCTTCAGCAAATGATGCTGGGAAAACTGAATAGCAATATGAAAAAGAATGACTTAGGACCACTTTCTTAGACCATACACAAATATAAATTCAAAATATATCAAAGAGCTTAATATGAGACAGGATACTATCAAAATCCTGGATGACAACACAGGCAACAACCTTTTTCACACTAGCCATAGAAACTTCTGACTAGATAGGTCTATGGAGGCAAGTGAAATACAAGCAAAAATGGAGTATTGGGACCTCATCAAAAGAAAAAGTTCTGCACAGTAATGGAAGCCATCAAGAAAACTAAAAGGCAACCTCTGGAATGGAAGAAGATATTTGCAAATAACCTAACAGTAAATGGTTTGTTTCCAAAATTTATAAGGAACTCATCAAATTCAACACCAAAGAAATAAGTAATCCACCCAAGAAATGTACAGAATACGTGAACAGAAACTTTTCCAGAGGAGACATCCAGATAGGTAATAGAATACAAAAAGATGCTTATCAACACTCATCATCTGGGAAATACAAACTAAAACTACAATGCAGTATCACTTCACACTTGCCAGAGTGGTTAAAATGAACAACACAGGAAACAGGTGTTGGGAAGGACGCAACAAAAGGGGAACTGTCTAACATTGCTGGTGGGAATGCAAACTAGTGCATCCACTATGTAAAACAATATGGAGATTTATCGATCATTTAAAAGTAGAACTACCCATTGATCCACTAATTGGACTACTGGGTATTTATCAAAAGACTACAAAAGTACTGATTCAAAGCAGCACACACACCACAGTGATTATAGCAGTATTATCAGCAATAGCGAAATTATGGTTAGAGTCCAAACATTCAACAACTGATGAATAGATAAAGAAGATGTGGTGTATCCATATACAATGGGTTATTATTGAGCCTTCAGAAAGAATGAAATCTTGCCATTTGCAATGATGTGGATGAAACTACAAAGTATCATGTTAAGTGAAAGAAGTCAGTCAGAGAAAGACAAATACCATATGCATTAACTCATATGTGGAATTTTAGAAACAAAACAGATGAACATAGGGGAAGGAAGAAAAAGAGGGAAGCAAAACATAAGAGTCTGCAGAGAATAAACAGGGTTGATGGAGGAAGGTAAGTGGAAGATGGGCTAAATGCGTGATGGTAAATGGGCCTTGTTGTGATGAGGAGTGGCTGTTATATGTAACTGATGAAGCACTCAGTTCTACTCCTGAAACCATTATTGTCCTAAAGGTTAATTAACTATTTATTTTTTTAAGTTCATTTATCTATTTTTGAGAGGAGGGAGGGGCAGAGAGAGAGGGAGAGAGAGAGAATCCTGAGCAAGCTCCTCAATGTCAGTGTGACACCCAATGTGGGGCTCAAACCCATGAACTGTAAGATCATGACCTGAGCCAAAAGCAAGAGTCAGATGTTCACCTGACTGAAACCATCCAGGCACCCCAACTAACTACATTTAGATAAAAGCTTGAAACAAAAAAAAGTGGGAAAATGACTTGAATGGACATTTCTCTAAAGACATACTCACACAGGAAACAGTTATATGAAAAGATGTTGAGCATCACTAATCATCATGGAAATGAAAATCAAAACCACATTAATATGTCACCTCACACCTGTTAGGATGGGTATTATAAAAAAACAAAAACAAAAAGGACAGATATCAAGTGTTGGCAAACATGTGAAGAAAATTTGGAACCTGTACACTGTTGGTGGGCCTGTAAACTGGTGTAGGTGCTGTGCAAAACAGTATAGAGGTTCCTCAAATATTAACATAAAACTTCCATAGGATCCAGCAATCCTACTTCTGGGTATATATCTAAAATAATTCAATCAGTATATCAAAGAGATCTTCATTCCCATGTTTACTGCAGTATTCATAATAGCCAAGATGTGGAAAACAACCTAAATTTCCCTCAACAGATGAATGGTTAATGCACATGTAGTATATACTTACAATGAAGTATCATTCAACCTTAAAAAAGGAAGTAAATCTTGCCACATGCTACAACATACATGATCCTGGAGGACACTATGCTAAGTGAAATAAGTCAGTTACAGAATGACAAATATTGCATAATTCCACTTATCTGAGGTATCTAAACTAGTTGTACATAGAAGCAGAAAGTAGGATGGTAGTTGGCAGGTTCTGGGGTAATGAGGAAATGAGTTTCTTTTCAATAGGTATAATGTTTCAGTTATATAAAATGATTAAGTTCTAGAGATCTGTGAAACCTGGTACCTACAGTTAATAATACTGTACTGTGTGGTTAAAAATTTATTAAGAGAATAGATCTCATATTAAGCATTCTCACAATTTAATAGGTAGCCAGAAATACTCAGTAAAAAAGCATTACAGAAGTGTGCTGAACTGTTGTATATATAATATGTATACATTATTTGTATATATATATATATATACAACACATACATATATACACATACATATATAATACATATATACCCATGCTATACACATACAATACATATGCATATAGTACATATGCATATATATGTACTATATATATGTAATGTATAGGTATATATGTATTGTATATATGTATGCATATACACATAAAGTAGGTAGATCTATCTATCTGCTACAGATTTTGTATTCTTTGGTGTCAGCTTCTGAAAGTTTATAATTTTTTGTCATTTCTTTTCTGATTCTAAATAAATATTCACTTTTGTACCAAAAAAAAGATTATAATTTAATTGGGAATTCAGGCATGCAATAAAGAATTTAATGAATATTTTACAGGTTCTAAGATAAAATTGTATATAGGGAGTATTGGAGGCACAGATGACAGAGTGTCAGGGAAAGCTTCAACTTGGAAACAGTACTTTCTCAGAGCCATTATGCGATAGGATGGCAAAGTGGGGAAGGGAATTCCAATTTTCAAAGAGCAGTGTGTGCAAAGGCATGGATGCATGAAACAGCATGGTTTCATCCAGGAACTCTAATTCAGTGTGGCTGGAATACAAATGGAACCTTTCTCAGAGGAGTCTGGAAGGTTATGCAGGGACCACATAAGTGAAGGCTAGATTTTATCGGGGCACCTGGGTGGCTCAGTAGGTTGAGAGACCAACTTCGGCTCAGGTTGTGATCTTGTGGTTCGTTAGTGAGTTCAAGCCCCCCATCCAGCTCACTGCTGTCAATACAGAGCCTGCTTCGGATCTTCTGTCCCTCTCGCTCTGTCCCTCCCCCACTTGTGCTCTCTCAAAAGTAAATAAAACATTGAAAATAAGACTCTATTTTATCATTTAAGCAGTGAGAGTCATGGAAGCATTTTAAGCAGGAATGATTCCCCTACAACACTGCATGTATTAGTTAGGCAGATGAGAACTGTAGGCAGGGAAAAAAAAGAATCCTGATGAAAAAGGAAACTCTGAAATAAGGCAATAGCAGTAAGAATGGGAGTACAGCACAGACTCAAGATATATTATAAGGCTAAACTGTATATAGGACTTGGTTCCTGATTGGATTAAATGAGTCATAGAAAGGGAATAGCTAAGGATAACTCTTAGGTTTGTGGGTTGGGTAAGTAGCCTCTGAACCAAATAGAGTTTCGGAAGATGACAGGGGCTCAAGCCATTTCAACTCCTTTGGACCTTGTAAAATGGCAAGTCTAGTATCTCTGGTACCCTTTGAAGCAGATCAACTCTACTAATAAGCCACAGCAGTGCCATTTACTGTTATCTTGACCTTTCAAATATAAGGCCACATCTATGTGTATGGAACCAACAGATCAAGGGACCAACCATGTGTTTTCTAGGATTATCTTAACAACCAGTGGGATTCATCATATGATGAATTCAGCAACAGTAATTAATACTGATTATAAAGATAGCAAAAATTAGCAGTTTGGCCATGCTTCTCACAGATCATTATGCAGGTCAAGTATAGATATGGCCTCAATCATATTCTTGCATCATTAGTCATTATCCACTGCAAATTAGGAAGACATTTCTAAGCAAGGAATGAAAAATACACACTAAAGTTGGGTATCATGTTCAAGTAGATCTGCTTTTACACAGTATTTATTTTTGCACTGATTTCCTCCTTAAGAAAGTGGCTTTACGGCATTCTCTACCAGTTTTCACCAACAGTTGTGTTTACAAAGGTCCTTGTATTGCTGCAACTACTTAATTCTTAAACCACATATTTTTAAAAAATTTTTAAATGTTTATTTTTGAGAAAGAGAGACAGAATGCAAGCACGGGAGGGGCAGACAGAGAGTGAAACACAGAATGCAAAGCAGGCTCCAGGCTCTGAGCGGTCAGCACACAACCCATTGCAGAGCTCAAACTTGTGAGATCATGACCTGAGTCCAAGTCAGATGCTTAACTGAGTCACTCAAATGCCCATACAACTATACGTAATTCTTCATTCACTCATTTCTTCAATGCTAGAGATATATCAAAATAAGGTCCCTAACATCAGGGGACTTTTTGTAGCTCGCAAAACAAGACACTCACCTGTGGAAAGCTAAACAATGAAAGAGTTAAACAGGAAAACAACAGCATGCTACCAGGAAATCTAGATGTTAAGTGTCAAATGAAAGCTATATACAGGAAGTATTAGGAGTTCACAGGAGAGAATAGTTCTCATGGACTTGAGTGGTAACAGTAAATTTTGGAGGAGGTGGTAATTGCTGTAGGACTTGAGTAATGGGAAAGATATGGGCAGGAAGAGAAGATAGCATATAAAATTTTGATGGTGTGAATAAAGTACTTGGGAGCTAGTGGAAAAATATGGTATATTTCAGGAACAATCATGTTTGGCTATTCAATACACTATAAAAGCAATGAGACATTGCTACCCCTTCATATCAAAAATATTTGAGGTATTTGAAAGTGTCAATAGGATTTTCAAAGGAATAAATCATCTTAGCACTATGAGTAGACAATATCTCAAATAAAAGGCAAGATTCCCAAAGCTTTACCTCACCAGTGTTCGCAGAGTAACTATGCCTTTGAAAAAGTGATTAGAAACAATTGTTCTCAGGGGGCACCTGGGTGGCTCAGTCGGTTGAGCATCTGACTTCAGCTCAGGTCATGATCTCATAGCTTGTGGGTTCGAGCCCCGTGTCGGGCTCTGTGCTGACTGCCAGCTCAGAGCCTGGAGCCTGTTTCAGAGTCTGTGTCTCCCTCTCTCTCTGACCCTCCCCTGCTCACGCTGTCTCTCACTCTCCTAGAAATAAATAAAAATATAAAAATAAATAAATAAATAAATAAAGTTAAAAAAAATTTACAAAAAGGAAACAATTGTTCTTGGGACTCCTGGGTGGCTCAGTTGGTTAAGCGTCCAACTCTTTATTTTGGCTCAGATCATGATCTCACAAATCGTGAGTTTAAGCCCCACGTGGGGCTCTGAACTGAGAGTGTGGGGTCTGCTTGTGATTCTCTCTCTCTCTCTGCCCCTCTCTTGCTCGCATTCTTTATAAAAATAAATAATAAATAACTTTAAAAAACCCTAAAAGCTAAAAAAGAAACGATTGTTCTCTTTCAATCTCAGAACTCCACTACCAGAAAGGATAGAAATAATATGCCCAAATTTAGATGTCTATAAGGGAAGGTTAGTGTGTCTTCATATTTCACCAAGTTCTAACACATTTAAAGTACTTACATACATGACAAGGTATGTGACCCCCTTTCCCAGAAGGATGTACTAGTTTCACTTAATGTATATAAAATGTCCTTTTCTATCTATGTGTATGTACATATGACTAATGCTTATTTTCCCAGGGGACCAAGCGGGCAGAAAAAAGGGCAAATTCAAGGAATGACTATTGAAAGAGGAAAAAGGATACATAAAATTTCATCATACAGACAGGAAATGTGTGTGGGTGTATGTGTACATGTGTACACATGTTTGTGCTTTATTTTGTGCCTTTTTCAAACTCTCACATTTTCTTTTTTATTTTTTTAGCCCAGTCCTCTCTCTTTATATATATGTATATACACACATACACACACATATATACACATACATACACACACACATATATACACATATACTTTGGGTGCACTATATCATGATATATTATGCTACATGTTAGGATATGAAAATTATCCATATCCTTTAGTGGATTATAAGATAAATCACACATAACATTAAATTCACAAAATAACTGAAGAAATGCCAAAATGAGTGCTACTGACAAATTGAAGTAGGAAGGGAGTTCAAAGTCCTTCAAAAGAAAGTGATATCACTATGATCTGGGAGTCATAGAATAGTTTTCTCAAGGTAGAACTTCAGCATCAAGTTTCTAAATCTAGATTCAGGGTTCTCATACTTAGTTGTGATGAAGGTTTATGTATGGAATATCTGTTAAAATGTAGATTCTTGGGGTCCATTCCCTAAATGTTCAATTCAGTAAGACCAGAGCAGGATGGAAAGCCTACATGTTTAAAGCAATTCCAGATTATTCCAATGAAGTCATTCCTCAGAATAGAAATTGTGAAACACTGAGTAAAAGATTAAACCTCATAGAAATAGTAGAAAATCCCTCTGGAAAGCTATTGGTACAGTGACTAGTGCCGGGTGATACAGATTCTGATTAAAAAAATTATTATTCTATCTCCATGTAGTAAAATATATACTCATACAATATTTTGTACTTGTATCTCATGATATTAAAACATTGAGGGAAAAGTCCTGAAGAATAAATACGATTTGAATAGGCTTGTGGGGCATTCCATATAAAGGATAAAATTGTGATTCCATGGGAAACAGTAAAGTGAGGATGCTCGAAGCAAAGTAGTAGAGAGAATGGTGGAATATAAAGCTAAAAACGTAATGGGAAGGAAAATTGTAAAGTATCTCAACTGTTATGCCAGAAAGTTTATAGGTGACCATGTAAATGGTATATAGACAGTGAACATTTATCCAATAGGACTATTCAGTAAGGAAAACTGACTACAGCTGATCCATGCATTCTTAATGCCAATGTCAAAATAACAAGTACTGGACCAAAAGGTTCCCAAGTGCTTGTCAGTAGACCAATGCATAATCACAATCAAATGTCAACTGGTCTGAGGTACAAAATAAAGTATCAAGAGAGCAACGTGAGCCTTTGTGAAGCTATAATTATTTACATTTCGTATGTTAAAATATTCTATTATGCTTATGAAAAGCCCATTGCAAAATAGTAAGTAGGAAGTTGAGCATATGAAAAGATGTTCAACATCATTTGCCATTAGGGAAATATAAAATTAAAATCACTATGAATATACAACAAAATACCTATTAAAATGGCTAAAATTTTAAAAAGTGAAAATATCAAGTGGTGGCAAGGATGTGGACAAAGTGGTACTCTCATACATTACTAGGAGGAATGCAAAATGTCATGACCACTGTGGAAAACAGTTTGGCAGTTTCTTAGAAATGAAAATGTATACTTACCACATAACCCAGCAGTTGTACTTGTAGGTATCTATCCCAAAGAATGAAAACTTATGTTTGTACAAAATCTTGTACATGAATGTTTACAATAGATCTATTCATAATCATCAAAAACTGGAAACTAAAAAGGCTTTCAACTTGTGAATGAATAAACAAACTGGCACATCATATCAAGGAATACTATTCAGCAAAAATGAAATGAGCTCTTGATACAGGCAAAAAGTTAGAGGAATCTCAGAGGCCTTAAGGCTGAATGAAAGAAGCAAGTCTCAACAGGCTACATACCATATTTATGGACTTATATATATTTATATAATATTCTTGAAAAGACTATAGTGACAGAACAGATCAGTAATTGATAGGGATAAGTGGGAAAAGGAGTTATAACTATAAACTGGTAGTACAAAGCAGCTTTTTAGACTCATGGAATTGTTGTGTACCCTGAATGTGGTGGAAGTTAACTTATTCATGTATTAAAACTCATTGGATGGTAAAACTCATGCTCAAACAAGTAAACTTTATTGTATATTATTTAAAAAATTAAACAGTAAGCATACATTTATCATTCCCATTAATATTTTCAAAATCAAACTTGTCCAAATGTCTGATAGGTCTATCCTAGGCCAATGAGGGTCAGGTGTACTTAGAAACCTTGCTCATCAGTGCTAGAAAGGTACTAGTATTACTTCGTCTTGTATCTCTCAATAAGCACCAATAATTCATATTCCAACCCTGGATTAAATTTCTTCTTCCAAATTCCATACACATGGAATTATTCCACAAGGCAATTCATTTATCAATCAATTGTTCAAAATATCTAGTCTTCTACTCTTATCAACATCTAAACAAACTATTTTACTCTCTACCACTTTCACACACTCAAATTTTTTTGCTCTCTTCCTTCAAATTTGCAGTGAAGATTATTAGGTAAGAGTGAGAGTAAAGTTGGGACGGTATCAACAAGTTCTAAAGCACTTTTTTTCTGGAATCTGAAGAGACCAAGATTTCTTTTTGGTACATCCAATGAATTAATTAGATAAATGTTTTGAGGACTTCCCAGGTGCACAGAATCTCCAAATATTACTGGGAGTCACGTGTTTGGTATTATGGGAACAAGCCTATATCCCTTCTTCTCAATACTAACAAGTCATGCGGGGAAACGGAGGGTCTACACTTTTTTTTTCTTGTTTTCTGACACAGGTAGTCCCTACCAAACTTTCTTTTTTGTTTTTTTGCATTTTGGTGACTGTTGGAATGAACACAAACTGACATTGATGAGGGAGCCTAGGGCAAGCTGAGGGAAAAGTACAGGCCAATGGCACCCACCCTCCCCCCCCCCATGTAGAATATGTGTGACATTCCTCTGACACTCCTGGCTACTCAAGAACAAATGAAACAGGTTTAAGTGCTTCCCATTGAGGTGTGGGAAACTAAGGCAAATGAAAAATTAAATTCTCTTTCTGCCTACAGTTGATTGACAAGACATTGAAACTGGCAGACTGAACTCCCTTGAGGAGCTTAGCTGCCTTAATGATGACACTTTGCTAGGGGCAAAAGGGAATCTTAGCATAACATTATCCCAACCTTGAAGATCCTGAAAGTCCTCTTTAATATAAAAATTCCTTTGGAAAGCTCCTTTGTCTCAACTGCCCCAAGATATAGGCTGGCAATCATACTCCCAAGCTTATGGCTCTCTGATCTGAAGGGTTTCATGACTGGTGGTTTTACTAAATGGTAATAAATGGTGTTTTCCTAATAACACCTAAACTCTCAAGGTCCTGGAAACCTTGCTTCCAAAATTCCTTAGAGACTTCCTGTATCCCTAACACTCTCCCAACTGAAGGATATATAATCAGTTGCCCATCATGACCCCAGCACAGCCCTTCCTACCCAAAGGTCCTATTCTTGTGCTTTAATAAAACTACCCTTTTGCACCAAATACAACATCAAGAAATTTTTCTTGGCTATTGGCTCTGGACCCCACCATCATGCCCAAACCTCATCAACATGAAGAAAAACCGAAACTTTCATGAACGAAATGTCTCTTTAGTTCTCAGTATAAGAATGACCTTTAAAAAAAAAAAAACAAAAAACTATTTGAAATCCTCTCAATTGACCCTGGCCATTTGTAAGTAAGATCATGTTTGAATTTCATAAGCTTTGACTCCTTGCATTAGTTATCTATTACTGCTTAAAAAATGACCACAAAAATCAACTGTCCTTAAAACTTAACATTTCTTGGGGCGCCTGGGTGGCTCATTCAGTTGGGCAGCTGGCTTCGGCTCAGGTCATGATCTTGTGGGTTCGAGCCCTGCATCAGGCTCTGTGCTGACAGCTAGCTCAGAGCCTGGAGCCTGTTTCAGATTCTGTGTCTCCCTCTCTATGACCCTCCCCTTCTCATGCTGTCTCTCAGAAATAAATAAAACCTTAAACAAGTTTTTTTTTAATTAACATTTCTTATCTCACATTTTCTGGGGTCACAAATTTAGGAGCAGCTTATGTAAGTAGTTCTAGCCTTAGGGTCTCTCAAGAGATGGTAATCAAGATGTCAACTGGGGCTGCAGCCAACTGAATATTTAACTGGGGGCTGGAGGAGCCTTCAAATATGGTGGGCTTACATAGCTATTGGCAGCAGGCCTCAGCACCTCAGCTGCTGCTGACTCTTCATAGGAGGCCTCAATTCTAGGCTTTCCATAGAATGCTTAAGTACCCCCATGACATATTATTGGCTTCTTCCTGAACAAGTGTTCAAGAGGGAATAAGGTGGAAGTCTCAATGTTTTTTATGACCAAGCCATACAAGTCACAATCCATCATTTCCATAATGTTCTACACAGATCAACTCTAGTGTGGGAAGGGGCAAAAACAAAGACATTAAAATGCCAGGAAATGGGGATAAATAGAGGCCTTCATGGAGTATGGCTATCACTATTCCAGATCAAGGAAAGGGTTGCATAACTTCTCAAGCTAACAGATTTGAGGCCAAAGGCTAACAAATTAACCTTGGAAAAGAAGGCTAACTAGAAATGACACTTAAGGTTGACAATTGTTCTTTCTCATTAGGATTTCAAGTATTTGATAGATAAAGCCATGTAAAGGTAAGGCTGAAGCTATAATTAGGAACTAGAAGACAAAAGCACATCAAAGAGAAAAATGAAGAATAAGTATCCTGAAAATCCACAAATGAATAAAGTCCAATTTCACTGCTTTTCCAGTTAGCCAAATGCATGAAAAATATATTCAAGAATCAGATAACTGTATCAAAAAGTTAATCTTGAAAACCAACTGTAACAAAACTGTATGTGAAAGCTTATCCACAATTAAAGTGCCATACAAGCAAAGTCTCTGTTTCAAATTAAAGATCCAAACTGAAAATGTTTTTTCCTGTTCAACTGTGTCTGAACTAGAGCTACTCTAAAATATGAACATGCTTGAATATGTCTGGAGTTTGTAGGAGAATAACTATGGTTGAATATACTCTGCATGCTATTTTATGAGTCCCATGAAAAGCCAAGTTTATGAGGTTATCAAGTGGTGATAATTACTTATTTTCCTTTCCCTCATTTCCTTCCTCTCAACTCATCAAGACTTTAATTACACATTCCACGAGAATTGAATTAAAGCCTGAAGAGGAAAAAAGGATTTATGCTGAGGTCACCGATGGGAAACAATGAGTGGAACTAGAATTTAGATGATGCCAGTTATCTCAGGTGGCAATGTGAAAGAACTCCGTGATCATTATTACAGAAGTTTCCATCATCCTCTTTTCAAGTCATTTTTACATATATTGAATGCATTGTGCTTGTGGGACTTTGTGGACAAAATCAGATGTTAAGTGTTCTAAAAAAATATCTGCAAAGGGAAAACATATGTAAGTGATGGCCAAAGATTACAGAGATCCAACCTAAAAGTCCTGAGAGATGGAGTCATGCATTACAGATATGGTTCTGTTATTTAGGAGGACTGTGCTTGTGACCATTTCATAGACTTATAAACTTATCCTACTGCAACTCAAGTCTGAGGTGCAAGGGATAGGCAAAAAACATACAGGAGTACTAGGGAGATCTGCCAAGACAGAGATAACTCACAATGCTTGGAAACATAATTATGTATCAGAAATTCAAACACCTTGATTTCTACTTAAAAAATTACAGCATAGCAGCCTTAGAAAAATTTCCTCTACATCTCATCACATACATAAAAGGGGCTAATCAAAGGTCCATTTGTGAAGGCAGGGAAGATGGCAGAGTAAACCCAGGCCACCTGAAACCCATGAATATTACTGGATAAAACTCACATCAAGGTGAATGACCCAAAAATGACAGGCACAACAAACCCCACAACTTAAGATAGAGAAGAGGCCACATTGACGTGGATAGGAAGGGCGGAGATGCAGTGGGTAACAAAATGGACCATGGCTTTCTGAAGTGGGGAGGGAGGCAGGGGCAGGGAGAAGGGCTAGAAACAGACTATCACACTGGGGAGCCCACACTGGACAGACAAATCTGCATAACGTTTGGCTTTGAAAATAAGAAGGGCCTAATTACACAAGTTGCTACAACCAGAGGGACTTAAAGCCTAGAATTTTAAAGCCCAGCAGGCCCTACTCTGGGAAAGCCTGGAGGAGGGTGTTAGAAAAACGGAGTCCCTGTCCCCACCTAAAAAAGGCCACAACAAACAGCCCACAGAAATATAGCATAGAAGCAACAGTTTGAAAAATGCCTGGGACACAGGAGGGAGAGCTCAGAGGGGCAGGATGTCAGGAAGATACCTCCAGGACCAAAGGAGTTGGCAGGCGCCACTTCCCTCCATAAACATAGGGCCGCCTGCGGGAACCAGCACCACCCTACCATTCACTACCTAACTTGCTTACACCAAGCCCCTCCCTCCATGCTCCAGCAGAACCACCCTTTCCAGTCACACTTGCCTCAGTCCCAGGGCTGTGGGTCACACGCTCCCCACGCTCCCAGAAGCGCAAAGCTTGCCAACACTACATCTCCTGACCAGAGTGCTGTGCAGGGTCTTGATCCCAGTGGCGGCGGTGGTGGAGCAGTGGGCCCTGAGGAAGCCCGAGGGGCACCTGTTAAAATTGCGCACCATACCCACACAGTGCTGGTCCTTGTGGCAGTGGCTACAGGTATCATTTTGTAAGTAGACTGGCACGTGCCTTTTTTTTCTTTTTTTACAAATAGTTTATTGTCAAATTGGGTTCCACATAACACCCAGTGCTCATCCCCACAAGTGCCCTCCTCCATGCCCATCCTCCGCTCGACACCCCCCCACCTCCATTAGTCCTCAGTTTTTGTCAGCATTCAAGAGTCTCTCATGGTGTGCCTCCCTCCCTTTCCCCCACCATTTCCCCCCTTCTTCTCCCCCTTGTTCCTCAGTTAAGTTCCTCCTAATCCTCCTATACGTGGCACGTGCCTTTTTAAAACTGCACATGCCATCGGGGCCAGGGACCAAACACTGCCTATAAGAGGCAAAGAGAGCCTCCGCAGACAACTGAACTGAAGGAAAAAGTGGCTAGGACACAACAGCAGGGCGCATGCAACACACATAGGAGACACCCCGCTGAAACGCCAGGTTCTGGGGAACAGGGGACACTGACTGTAGGACACTACAGTGGCCTCTTCTTCCTGCATCCATTACCTTCAAGAGCAGGAGACATAGCAGACTTTCCAAACACACAGAAACAGACACAGAGAGTTAGACAAAATGAGGAGACAGAAGAATATGTCCCACATGAAAGCCCAGGACAAAACCACAAGGGACTGATGCCAAAACAGATGTAAATTATATGCCTGACAGAGAATTTTGAGTAATGAACATAAAGATACTCACGGGACTTGAGTGGAGGACATCAGTGAGACCCTTTACAAAGAGATAAAAAAAAAGAGCCAATCAGAGATGAAGGACACAATAAATGAAATAAAAAAAAAAAACACTAGATGGAATAAATATCAGGCTAGAGGAATGAATTAGCAACCTGGCAGACAGAGTAATGGAGAGTAATCAAGCTGAGCAAGTGAGAGGGAAAAGAATGCAAAATGGGAATTGCATAAAACATATGCAAGACAGTCACTTAGGGAACTCAGTGACTCCATCCAGTGTAATAACATTCACATTATAGGGATCCAAGAAGAAGAAGAAGAGGAGGAAGAAGAGGAAGAAGAAGAGGAAGAGGATGAAGAAGAGGAAGAGGAAGAGGAAGGGCAGAGGGAGGGGGAGGGGGAGGGGAAGAGAAGGGAGGTAGAAAATTTATTTGAAAAAAAAAAATAGCTGAAAACTTCCCGAATCTGGGGAAGGTAACAGATATCCAGATCCAAGAGGCAGAGATTCCCCCAACAAAATCAACCCAAGGAGGTCCACACCAAGACACGTAGTGGTTAAAGAGGCAAAATGTAATGATAGTGAAAGAATTTTAAAAGCAGCAAGAGAAGACACTTACATACAAGGGAACCCCCATAAAGCTATCAGTGGAATTTTCAGAGAAACTCTGCAGGCCAGAAGGGAGTGGCATGATACATTCAAAGTGCTGAAAAGAAGAAGTCTGCAGCCAAGAACACTCTATCCAGCAAGCCTATCATTCGGAATAGAAGGAGAGGTAAAGAGTTTCTCAGACAAACAGAATCTGAAAGAGCTCACGACCACTAGAGCCGCCCTTCAAGAAACGTTAAAAGGGACTCTTTGAGCGGCATGAAAGACCATAAGTAAGAGTGTGAAAAGTAGGAAACACAAACGCAATAAAAATAAGTATATCCATAAAAAACCAGTCAAAGGATTCGTAGATAAAAAGATATAAAATATGACCCCATATACTGAAAACAGGCATTCCAGAGCGGGACAAGTAAAGAATGAACTGAAACTTACGTGACCATCAACTTAATCTGGGCTGTCATATGTGCAAGTTGTTATATACAAAACCAGTGGTGATCACAAATAAAAAACCAGCAATTAGATATGCAAGGAATAAAGAGAAAAGAATCCAACTATATCAGTAAAGAAAGTCAGCAAACCATGAAAGTGAGCAAGGAGAGAAAGGATCAGAGAAAAGCAACCACAAAACAGGAAACAAAATGGCAATAAATACATATCCATTAGTAACTCCTTTGAATGGAAATGGACTAAATGCTCCAATCAAAACACACAGGGTGACAGAATGGATTTTAAAAAAAGCAAGAACCATGTGTCCGCTACCTACAGAAACTCATTTCAGACCTAATGACACATGCAGATTGAAAGTGAGGGGGTGGAGAAATATTTATCATGCAAATGGATGTCAAAAGAAAGCCAAGGTTGCAAGACTTACATTAGACGAAATGCACTTTAAAACAAACGTTAAGAAGAGACGAAGGTTTTACATAGACACCCGAAGACAAAAAACAGTTAATAACAAACATAAAGGAACTAATCAATAATGATATGATAATAGTGGGGACTTTAACACCCGACTTAAATCGATGGACAGATCATCCAAAGAGAAAATGAACAAGGAAACAGTGGCTTTGAATGATACACCGGGCCAGGTGGATTTAACTGATATATTCAGAACATTCCCTCCTGAAACAGCAGAAGGACATTCTTTTCAAGTGCACATGGAACATCCTCAGAATAGATCACATGGTAGGCCACAAACCAAGTCGCAACAAATGTAAAACGATCAAAGTCATGCCATGCATCTTTTCTGTCCACAATGCTATGAAACTGGAAATCAACCACGAGAAAAAACCTGGAAAGAGCACAAATACATGGAGGCTAAATAACATGCTACTGAAGAGTGAATGGGTAAACCAAGAAATCAAAGAAGAAATAAAAAATAATATGAAGAGAAATGAAAACAAAACCCAAGAATCTTTGGAATGCAGCAAAAGCTGTTCTCAGCGGGAAATTTATAGCAATTCAGGCCTACCTCAGGAAGCAAGAAAAATCTCAAATAAACAACCCATCCGCACACCGAAAGGAGCTAGAAAAAGAACAACAAACAAAACCCAAAACCCACAGAAGGTAGAAAATCATAAAGATTAGAGCAGAAATAAATGATACAGAAACTGAAAAACAATAGAACAGATCGATGAAACCCGAGGCTCGTTCTTGAAGATCAACAAAATTAATGAGCCTGTAACCAGACTCATCAATGAAAAGAAAAGAGGCAGGACTCACATAAACAAAATCACAAATAAAAGAGGAGAAATAACAACAGACACCGTAGAAACACAAACAATTGTAAGAGAATATTATGAAAAATTATAATCAGTTAACCAACCGACTTCAGCTCAGCTCATGATCTCCCAGTCTGTGGGTTCGAACCCCGTGTTGGGGTCTGTGCTGACAGCTCAGAGCCCGGAACCTGCTTCAGATTCTGTGTCTCCCTCTCCCTGCCCCTCCCCGGCTCACACCTCTGTGTCTCTCTCTCTTTCTCTCAAAAGTAAATAAGCATTAAAAAATTTAAGAAAAATTGTGTGCTGACAAGTTGGACAACCTAGAAGAAATGGATAAAATCCTAGAAATATAACCTTCCAAAACTGAAGCAGGAAGAAATAGAAAATTTGAACAGGCCAGTTACCAGCAAGGAAACGGAATCAGTATTAAAAAACAAAAACAAAAACAAACCAAAAAAACAAAAACCAAAACAAAAAAAACACAATCCTCCCAACAAACAGACGTCCAGGACCGGACGGCTTGACAGGTGTATTCTACCAAACGTTTAAAGAAGAGTTAGTATCTATTCTTCTCAAACTATTCCAAAAACTAGAGGAGGGAGGCAAATTCCAAATTCATCCTATGAGGGCAGCGTTACCCTGTTACTAAAACCGGATAAAGACACCAAAAAAAAAAAAAAAAGAGAGCTACAGACCAATATCTCTGATGAACATAGATGCAAAAATCCTCCACAAAATATTAGCAAACCAAATCCAAGAATACATTGTAAAAAAAATCATTCACCATGATCAAATAGGATTTATTGCTGGGATGCAAGGGCGATTCGGTATCCACAAATCAATCAATGGGACAAAGGATAAAAACCATGTGATCATTTCAAGAGATGCAGAGAAACTGTTTGACAACCATCCATCCATGATAAAAGCCCTTAGCAAAGTAGGTTTAGAAGTAGCATGCTGCAACATAATAAAGACCATATATGAAAAACCCACGGCTAACATCGTACTCGGCAGGGGGAGACTGAGAGCTTTCCTCCTACGGCCAGAAGCAGGACAAGCATGTCCATCTCACCACTTTTCTTCAACACAGTACTAGAGGTCGTAACTGCATTAAACAGACACCAGAAAGAAAGACACAGCATACAAATTGGTAAGGAAGAAGTAAAACTTTCACTATTTGCAGATGACATGAAACCATATGTAGAAAACCTGTAAGTCTCCATGAAAAAACTACTAGAACTGACAAATGAATTCAGTGAAGTCATAGGATACAAAATTAATGCACCGGAATCCATTGCATTTCTTTTTTTTTTTTTTAAGTTTATTTATTTATTTTGAGAGAGAGAGAGAAAGAGAAAATCCAAAGCAGGCTATAAGCTGTCAGTGCAGTGCCCAACGTTTGGCTTGAACCCATGAACCTTGAGATCTTGACCTGAGATGAAATCAAAATTCGATATTTAACCGACTGAGCCACCCACACGGCCCTTGGAATCCATTGCATTTCTAAACAATAATGAAGCAGCAGAAAGAATTATTAAGAAAACATCCCATTTATAATTACAACCACAACAATAAGATATCTATGACTAAACTTACCAAAGAAATGACAGCCCTGTACTCTGAAAACTAGAAAATATTGAGGGAAGAAATGGAAGATGACACAAAGAAAAAGAACATCATATGCTCATGGATTGGAAGAACAAATATTTTTACAATGTCTTTACTACCCATGAACGTAGAGGTTTACTGCAATCCCTGTTAAACCACAAAAGCATTTTTTTAATAAACTAGGAAAAAAATCAAAATATGTTTGGAACCCCAAAAGACTTGATATAGTCAAAGCAGTTTTTAAAAAGAAAAATAAAAGTGGAGGTATCACAATTCCAGACTCCCAGACTTACTACAAAACCGTAGTGATCAAAAAAGTATGATACTGGCACAAAAATAGACATAGAGGTCAATGGAACAGAATAGAAAACCCAGAAATAAACTCACAATTATATGTTCAGTTAATCTTTGTCAAATCAGGATAGAACATCCAAATGGGAAATAGTGTATTCAGGAAATGGTATTGGGAAAACCATTCAGGTACATTCACAAGATTGAAACTGGATGACTTTCTTACACCATACACGAAAACAAACTCAAAATTCATGAAGGACATAAATGTGATACCTAAATCAATAGAAATCCTAGAGGAGAACACAGGCAGTAATATCTCTGACATCTGTGATATCACCTTCTAGATATGTCTCCTGAAACAATGGCAAGAAAATATTGGTACTACATCAAAATGAAAAGCTTCAGCACAGCAAAGGAAACAACAAAACTAAAAGACAATGTATAGGATGAGACATTTGCAAAGGATATTTCCAATAAAGAGTTTTGTTTCCAAAGTTTATAAAGAACTTCTAAAACTCAACACCACAAAAAATCTCAAATAATCCAATTAAAAAGTAGGCAGAAGACATGATCAGACATTTCTCCACAAAAGTCATTTAGATGGCCAACATTTAGATGATGACACATGAAATCATGGTCAACATTACGTCTCATTATGGAAATGCAAATAACCACAGCGAGATATCTCAGACCTGTCAGAATGGCAAAAATAAAAAACTGAAGAAATAACAAGTGTCATCAAGGACGTGGGGAAATAGGAATCCTTGTGCACTGTTGTTCATAACGCACATTGGTTTAGTTAGTGTGGAAGACAGTACATAGTTTCCTTAAGGTCTTCAAAACAAAGCTACCATATAATTCAAGAATTGCAGTACTGGGTATTTACCCAAAGAATTTGGAAACACTACTTCGAAAGGATGTATGCACCCCTATGTTTATAGAAGCATAATTTAGAATAGCCCAAATATGGAAACAGCCCACATGTCCATCAGTAGATGGAGAAAGAGTAGTGGTATATATATGTGATTGAATATTTTTCAGCCATAAAAATCAGTGAAATCTTTCCATTTGTAATAACATGCATGGATCTAGAGAGTATAATCCTAAGGGAAATAATCCAGTCAGAGAAAGATATATATCATTTGGTTTCATTCATATGTGGGATTTAAGAAACGAAGCAAATGAACAAAGGGAAAAAAAGAGCAGGAGAAACCAAAAAGCAGATTCTTAAAGATAGAGAATAAACAGATGGTTACCAGAGTGGAGGTAGGTGGGGGGATTGGTGAAATAGGTGAAGGGGGTAAAGAGTGCTCTTATCCTAGGGGCACCTGGGTCGCATAGTCAGTTGAGCATCCTACTCTTGATTTCTGCCCAGGGAATGTTCCCAGGGTAATAGGATTGAGCCCCCTTTACGGCTCCTCACTCAACTTAGAGCCTGCTCAAGGTTCTCTCTCTCCCTTTGCCTTTCTCTCCTCTCTCTCTCTCTCTCAAAAAAGTGGGGGGGGGGCATCTGCTTTGCTCAGTCAATTGAGTGTCTGACTTTGGCTCAGGCCATGATCCCAACGGTTCAAGGGTTCAAACCCTGAATGAGGCTTGCTTCTGTCAGCACAGAGCCTACTTCAGATCCTTTGTCCCCCTCTCTCTTTGCCTCTCCCCACTTGTGCTCTCTCAAAACTAAATATTTTAAGAATCTTTTTAAAAAGAATCAGTCAGGCAGAGAAGGACAAATATCATATGTTTGCACGTATAGGAGGATTAGGAGGAACTTGACGGAGGAACAAGGGGGAGAAGAAGGGCGGACATGGTGGGGGAAAGGGAGAGAGGCAAACCATGAGAGACTCTTGAATGCTGACAAAAACTGAGGACTGATGGATGTGGGGGGGGATGGGCATGGAGGAGGGCACTTTGGGGATGAGCACTGAGTGTTATGTGGAAACTAATTTGACAATAAACTATTTTAAAAAAAATAGTACACATATCTTGATGATAATATAGCACTGTATGTTAACTACATGGGAATTAAAGTCCATATTGTCTGGGTGGCCCAATGGGTTAAGCCACTGATTCCTGATCTTGACTCAGGTCATGATCTTGCAGGTCTGAGATCGAGTACTTCATGGGGTTCTGTGTTGACAGTGTAGATCCTGCTTAGGATTCTCTGTCTCTGACCCTCCCCTTCTCACATGTGCTCTCTCAAAATAAATAAATAAACTTTAAAAATGTCTAATTTGTTTGTAAGCCAAATTTAATAGCCCATTAAAAAAATCACACACCATGTCCACATAAGATTTATCACTTGAAAGAGATGATTCACTATACCCATATCAACTAATGAGACACACCATAGTAATAGAATGAGGGATAAAAACCACACAATCATCTCAGTAGATGCAGAAAAAGCATTTGACAAAACTCAGAACTTTCATGATAAAACCTCTCAACAGAGTGATTTTAGAAGGAATTTGCCTCAACACAATAAAGGACCTATTTTACTGTGGGTTTTAACAGCATATCTATTTTATTCTGTTATAGTTTCCATCTCTTTACCGAAATTACCCATGTGTCCCTGTGTGCTATGTTTTCCAGTAAAGCCTTTAAGTTATTGATCATAGTTGTTTTAAATTCCCTATAATTTCCCACATCTGAGCTTGGTTCTCTTAATTGATGTGTTTCCTGACAATGAGTTGTTTTCTTCCTTGTGTGTGTACCTCATAATGTTTGATTGATTGCAGATATTTCTCTCTCTTTATAGTTTTACATCTTGACCAGTGTCCTTTATTTTTTCATTTATTTATTTATTTTTAGGTTCAGGTATCTCATTTGTAGAACAATAGAGACTGACAAAGGGGACTAACAGTTATCTCTATGGTACTCTGTCACACTTAGCAATCAATGATTTAAATTTTTGTACAGACGTTAAAGTATTCAAAACTACTTCTATTGAAAAATGGTATTTCTGTGCTTGGCTAGTCTTAAAGAATTATGACCTTTTCATATTCATTTTATGTCAATGCAAGTTGACCACAATGTACAGTATAATAATAAATCTTTTAGAGATGGTGGTCAAATAATGGTAGCTAAAGTGAGGAGTAACAGTGCAAAGTGACATATTTGCTGAGATAATTGCTTGGCCTTAGCTGTTTTATTTTAATTTTTTTAATGTTTATTTATTTTTGAGAGGGAGCAAGTATGGGAGAGGCAGAGAGAGAGAGAGAGACAGAGAATCTGAAGCAGGCTCCATGAGGTCAGCGCAGAGCCTGACATGGTGCTCAAACTCACAAACTGTGAGATCATGACCTCAGCTGAAATCAAGAGTCAGACGCTTAACATACGGAGCCAGCCAGGCATGCCTTAGCTGTTATATTTAATATGTGAAACAGAAAAAAGAAGAAAATACTAATTTGAGAGACACATATATGAATCATTTCTACTTTCTCTTCTTTGCTCTTTTAGAACTGTGAAATCACTTACCATATAATTTACACATTTAAAGTGTGCAGTTCATTGATTTTTAGTATATTTGCTCATGTATGCAACCATCACCACAATCTACTTTTTTTTAGTATTTATTTATTTTGATTGAGAGAGTGCAAACAGGGGAGGGGCATAGAAAGAGGGAGAGAGGGAGAATCCCAAGCAGGCTCTTCTCTGTTAATGCAGAGCCTGATGTGGGGCTTAGTATCATGACCATAAGATCACGACCTGAGCTGAAATCAAAGGTTGGCTGCTTAACTGACTGAGCCACCCAGGCGCTCCAAGCACAGCCTAATTTCAAAGCATTTTCATTTCCCCAACAAGAAACTCCATGTCTATTAGCTCTATTTCCACATTCCCTTGTCTCCCTCCCTCTCATCCTAGATAACTGTTAATCTACTTTTAACTTTATAAATTTGCCTGTTTTGGATATTTTATATACATGGAATTGTATAAAATTATATCTTTTGTGATTTGCTTCTTTCACATAAGTATAATATTTTCAAAATTTATCTAGGTCATATCAGGTATCTGTACTTCATTTATTCATTTCGCTGCTCTGAATAGTTCTGCTATGAATGTGTGCAAGTTTTTGTTTGAATACCTGTCTTCAATTCTCTTGGGTATATATCTAGTGGTGGAATTTCGTGGATATATGGTTACTCTATGTTTAACTTTTGGGGGAACTATCAAACTGTTTTCCAAAGTGGCTGCAACATTTTCTTTCCCATAAGCAGTGTCTGGGGATTCTAATTGCTCCATCATCAACAAGATTTATTATTGTCTATCTTTTCTATTACATCTATTCTAGTATGTGTGAAGTGGTATCTCCTTGTGGTTTTGACTCACATTTTCCCAATGACTAATGATATTAAGCAACTTTTCATGTGCATATTGACTACTTGTAGATCTTCTTCAGAGAAACGTCTGTTTAAATCCTTTGCCCAATTTTTTTTGTTTTACAAATAGTTTATTGTCAAATTAGTTTCTACATAACACTCAGTGCTCATCCCCAAAGTGCCCTCCTCCATGCCCATCCCCCCCTCCCCCCCACATCCATCAGTCCTCAGTTTTTGTCAGCATTCAAGAGTCTCTCATGGTTTGCCTCTCTCCCTTTCCCCCACCATTTCCGCCCTTCTTCTCCCCCTTGTTCCTCCGTCAAGTTCCTCCTAATCCTCCTATACGTGCAAACATATGATATTTGTCCTTCTCTGCCTGACTTATTTCGCTCAGCATAACACCCTCAAGGTCCATCCATGTTGCTACACATGGCCAGATTTCATTGTTTCTCATTGCCATGTAGTATTCCATGGTATAGATAAACCACATCTTCTTGATCCATTCATCTGTTGATGGACACTTAGGCTCTTTCCATGTTTTAGCTATTGTGGAGAGTGCTGCTATGAACATTGGGGTCCATGTGCTCCTATGCCTCAGCATTTCTGTATCCCTTGGGTAAATTCCTAGCAGTGCTATTGCTGGGTCATAAGGGAGTTCTATTGTTAGTTTCCTGAGGAACCTCCACACTGTTTTCCAGAGGGGCTGTACCAGTTTCCATTCCCACCAACAGTGTAGGAGGGTGCCCGTTTCTCCACATCCTCGCCAGCATCTAGAGTTCTCTGATTTGCTCATTTTAGCCACTCTGACTGGCGTGAGGTGGTATCTCAGTGTGGTTTTGATTTGTATTTCCCTGATGAGGAGGGATGCTGAGCATCGTTTCATGTGTCTGTTGGCCATCTGGATGTCCTCTTTGGAGAAGTGTCTGTTCATGTCTTCTGCCCATTTCTTCACTGGGTTGTTTGTTTTTCGGGCGTGTAGTTTGGTGAGTTCCTTATAGATTCTGGATATTAACCCTTTATCTGATATGTCATTTGCAACTATCTTTTCCCATTCCGTTGGTTGCCTATTAATTTTCTGGGTTGTTTGCTTGGCTGTGCAGAAGCTTTTAATCTTGATGAGGTCCCAACAGTTTATTTTTGCTCTTGATTCCCTTGCTTTTGGGGACGTGTCAAGTAAGAAGTTGCTGCGGTGGAGGTCAAGGAGGTTGTTTCCTGCTTTCTCCTCTAGGGTGTTGATAGTTTCCTGTCTCACGTTTAGGTCCTTTATCCATTTTGAGTTTATTTTTGTGCATGGTGTGAGAAAATGATCTAGTTTCATTCTTCTGCATGTTGCTGTCCAGTTCTCCCAACACCATCTGTTAAAAAGGCTGTCTTTTTTCCATTGGATATTCTTTCCTGCTTTGTCAAAGATCAGTTGGCTGTATACTTTTGGGTCCACTTCTGAGTTCTCAATTCTGTTCCATTGGTCTATGGGTCTGTTTTTGTGCCAATACCATACTGTCTTGAGGATGACAGCTTTGTAGTAGAGGCTGAAGTCTGGGATGGTGATACCTCCCGTTTTGGTTTTATTTTTCAGTATTACTTTGGCTATTCGGGGTCTTTTGTGGTTCCATACAAATTTTTGGATAGTTTGTTCTAGTTTTGAGAAGTATGCTGGTGCAATTTTGATTGGAATTGCATTGAATGTGTAGAGTGCTTTAGGTAGTAATGACATCTTAACTATATTTATTCTTCCTAGCCATGAGCATGGAATGTTTTTCCATTTCTTTGTGTCTTCTTCAATTTCCTTCATAAGTTTTCTATAGTTTTCATCATACAGATCTCTTGTATCCTTGGTTAGGTTTATTCCGAGGTATTTTATGTTTTTTTGTGCAATTGTGAATGGGATCAGTTTCTTGATTTCTCTTTCTGTTGCTTCATTGTTGGTGTATAAAAATGCAACCGATTTCTGTACGTTGATTTTGTACCCTGCAACTTGGCTGAATTCTTGGATCAGTTCTAGTAGGCTTCTGGTGGAGTCTGTCGGGTTTTCTATGCAGAGTATCATGTCATCTGCGAAGAGTGAAAGTTTGACTTCCTCTTTGCCAATTCTGATGCCTTTGATTTCCTTTTGTTGTCTGATGGCTGATGCTAGGACTTCCAGCACTATGTTAAACAACAGTGGTGAGAGGGGACATCCCTGTCGTGTTCTTGATCTCAGGGGGAAAGCTCTCAGTTTTTCCCCGTTGAGGATGATGTTAGCTGAAGACTTCTCATAGATGGCTTTGATGATGTTTAAGTAGGTTCCTTCTATCCCAACTTTCTCGAGAGTCTTTATTAAGAAGGGATGCTGTATTTTGTCAAATGCTTTTTCTGCATCTATTGACAGGATCAAATGGTTTTTATCTTTTCTTTTATTGATATGATGGATCACATTGATTGATTTGCGAATGTTGAACCAGCCCTGTAACCCAGGAATGAATCCCACTTGATCTTGGTGGATGATTCTTTTGATATGCTGCTGGATTCGATTTGCAAGGATCTTGTTGAGAATTTTTGCATCCGTATTCATCAAGGATATTGGCCTATAGTTCTCTTTTTTAGCTGGATCTCTGTCTGGCTTGGGAATCAGAGTGATGCTGGCTTCATAAAATGAGTCCGGGAGTTTTCCTTCGACTTCTATTTTTTGGAATAGCTTGAGAAGAATTGCCTTTGCCCAATTTTTAATTGGTTTACTTATCCTTTTTATTGCGGTAAAATACATATAAAATTTACCATTTGAACCATTTTATAGTACACTGTTCTGTGGCACTAAGTACAGTTAAGTACATTCACATTGTTGTGCAACCATCACCATTATCTATTTCCAGAACTTTTCTCCCTTCCCAAACTAAAACTCTATACCCATTAAACACTAACTCCCTTTCCCCTCTGCCCTCAGCCCTTGTCAATCACCATTCTACCTTTTACCTATATATATTTGACTACTCTTGGTTTCTCATGTAAATGGAATCTTACTATACTTGTCCTTTTGTGATTGGCTTATTTTACTTAGTATAATGTCTTTAAGTTTTACCAGCATAGCAGGTAACAGAATATCCTTCCATCTTAAGGCTGAATAATATTCCGTTGTATGTGCATATTACATTTAGTGTATTCCTTCATCCAGTGATGGACACTTGGGTTTCTTTTACCTTTTGGTTATTATGAATACTATTGATATAAATATGGGTGCAATAATATCTGATCAAATTTCTCCTTTAAATACTTTTGGACATTGGGGTGCCTGGGTGGCTCAGTCAGTTAAGTATCCAACTTCGGCTCAGGTCATGATCTCATGGTTTGCGAGTTTGGGCCCTGCATCAGGCTCTGTGTTGACAGCTCAGAGCCTGGAGCCTGCTTCAGATTCTGTGTCTTCCTCTCTGCCTCTCCCCTATTCATGCTCTGTCTGTGTATCTCTCTCAAAAATAAATAAACGTTAAAGAAAAATTTTAAGTACTTTTGGACATATACCCAGAAGTGGGATTGCAGGATCATGTGATTGTATATAGTATATATACCATTTTCCACAGAAGCTACACTGTTTTACATCCCCACCCATAATATACAAGCGTTCCAATTTCTCCACATCTTCATCAACATTTATTTTTGTCTTGTTCTGTTTTGATAGTAATCATCCTAATGGGTGTAAAGTAGTATCTCATTGTAGTTTTGATTTGCATTACCTTACTGATTAGTGATGTGCAGCATCTTTTCATGTGTTTTTATTGGCTATATATATATATATATATATATGTTTTCCTTAGAGACACATCTACTCACATCCTTTTCCCAATTTTTAAATTGCTTTGTATTTTTATTGTTCTTTTACAAATTATTTATGTATTTTGGATATAAGTCTCTTTTCAAATATGTTACTACAAATGTTTTCACCCATTTTGGGGGGGGGTATTTTGTTTTCATATGGTGTTTTTAAAGACAAAAAAATTTCCTTCTGATGAAGTTACATTTATCTTTGTTGCTGTTACCTGTGCTTTTGGTATTGTATTTAAAACCCCATTGCCTCGCCCGAGGTTATTAAAATTTATTTCTGTTTTCTGCTAGCACTTTTACAGTTTAGCTTTTTCATGTAGGTCTTTATGACCTTCATTGAGTTTCTTTTTATTTATGTTCATGACACAATAGTGCAACATCATTCTTTTGCATGTGGATATTCAGTTGTCCAAGTAGCATTTGTTAAAAAGGCTATCATTTTCTCATTGACCTGTCTTGGCACCCTCTTCACATTTTTTTTGATTCAAAGTAAGTACACAAGGGGTATAGGTTGTTAGAAAAGGACACAGGATAAAAATTCTTAAGTAGTGGTCTTTAGAAGCTCAGCTTTAAGCTTGTTCAATCTTCATATTTCTAAAGAACATAATATGATAATGAACTTAGTAAAATAGTATTTCACTAGAAAGTATTGAGGAGTACATATACATTTTCAGAAAGTGCCTAGCTTTAGCACTTGCAAGTATAAGCCACATATATGCTTCTTGGATACAAACTTACAAATATTAATAAAAAAGAAAGTTGACTGAGATTTTTAATTCCTTTTCTGCTAAACAGGATAGATTCAAGTGTAAATGTCTTTTCCTAGTTGTGAACTAATGCTACATTGTCTTTCAGTTTCATTTTCATACCCAATAACGCTTTTAGTAAATGGAAATGATGCAGAGACCATACTTCCTGGGGTTTATTTTAATAGGAAAAGTTTCTGACCTGTCAATTTTAAATAATCCTAGAAAATAAGGGTTTGCCATGGTTCTCCTTTAGATAAGAACTTAAAAAATGTCACACTTATGCTTTGACCACTGCTACGGTTGTCCCCACAATGCTAGGACAGAAAAAAAAATCTCCCAGTTCTAATAACCTATTACAATCCAAGGGTGAACCATTTGAAGCATAGACAATTAGAGCCATAAGAATATTAGAGATTATCTAATATTTAGCCCTCAGGTTTAGTTTATGTTTGACACATAGTGTTATTTTTTAAGTTTGTTTATTCATTTTGAGAGAGAGAGAGAAAGCGTGCACAAGTGGGGGAAGGGCAGAGAGCAAGGTAGACAGAGAATCCTAAGCAGTCTCCATGCTGTCAGCACAGAGCCCGATATGGGGGATCTCACAAATTGTGAGATCATGATCTGAGCCGAGATCAAGATTGATGCTTAATTGACTGAGCCACCCAGGTGCCCCTTGACAGATAGTGTTTTAAAAATTAAAATTACTGTTCCTTAATTTTAAATGGAGAAATTTCAAATAAAGATTGAACTTTAAACTTTTCTTGAAATCCAGAACCTCTGGCATTACTGGGCCTACATTCCCACATGGTGATGATAGGCTAGAACTGAAGTGTATTCTTCAAGTCCTCATTTTTTTTTCTCTATGACACCATGATACTTGTTTCATTTTTATTATATGCATTTACACTTGTGTTTCATGTGGCAGCCCATTTTATTCATTTATGTTCCCTGCCTGGACCCTCATACCTGATCCCATACTCACGCACTGTATTAGTTTTCTAAGAGTGTTATTACAAATTACCACAAATTTGGTGGCTTGAAACAACAAAAGTTTATTCTCTCACACTTGAGGAGCCCAGATGTCTGAAATCAACATGTTGGAAAGTTTAGTTCCTTCTGGAAGCTCATAGAGAGAATATGTTCCATGCCTTTTTCCTAGCTTCTCGTCAATGCAGGCAATTCTTAACATTCCTTGATTTATAGATCCACCAGTCCAGGTTGCTGCCTCTGGCTTCATGTCACTTTCTTATCTGTGTCTCAAATCTGTCTCTGCCTTTTTCCTGTAAAGATGTCTTGTCATTGGATATGAGGCCCACCCTACATCCAAGATGTTCTAATCTTGAGATGTTTAATTATATCTGTAAACACCCTTTTTCCAAATGATGCCATATTCACTTGTTCTAGGGGTTAGGACTTAGACATATTGTTTTCTTGGCCACTATTCAAGCCACCACACACTCGTTTTACAGGTAGGAAAACTGAATCCAAGGTAGATTGTTACTTGTCCAAAATCTTACACCT
Organism: Hyaena hyaena; assembly: GCF_003009895.1. Lineage (NCBI taxonomy): Eukaryota > Metazoa > Chordata > Mammalia > Carnivora > Hyaenidae > Hyaena > Hyaena hyaena. The sequence goes on along the minus strand of NW_024081080.1, from coordinate 1,566,861 downwards.
AGTTTGTGACACAGAATTTATTCAAGAACCCTAACTTTCTGACTCCTAAGTGGGTCTCCTTGCCACCATGTTACACAGCTTTTTCACTTCTAATTAGTTTATGTTCCAAACAAAGTAGAGAATAAAACGGAAATAATAAATTGCCTCTAGCTTTATTGCTTTGCAATTTTGTTTGTTACTCTGGCTGATGGAGAGCTTGAAAAGTCGCAGTCCCTTTGAAAGTTTCTGTTACTTTGTATAAAAAGAGCAGATTAGTAAAAGTCAAGAAGGAGAGGGAGGGGAGGGGGAAGAGAACTAGTCCAGTTGCATGTTAATTTAAAGCTGTTTGAGGAAAATATTTTTTTAGGTCCAAATTCCACCTCTACTCCTAACTTGCAGTGTGCCCTTGGGCTGTTCTCTTCTCCCTAGGCTTCAATTTGCCATTGTAAAATAAGAGAAATTGACCAGATAACTTCTAAGGTCCCCTTTAGCTCCAGCTTTGTAGGATTCTGTTTTCGCAGAATTATTCTGAATGTGGTTAGTTAGCCACTTTGAGATCCAATTGTCCAGATAAACTGTCATTAAAAATAGCCTCTAGCAGAGAAAACCTATTCCACTACCACCCCTATTTTATTGAGGTTACTTTAAAGTTAGTTTTCAATGATGAGGATGATTTTTACTGATTTTTACATTACCATCCTGCCCCCACCCTTTCTTTGTCGCCTTTCCTGACCTAAACACATGCACACTGATTCACACAGCTTATAGTCATCCTCCTGCTCCCGTCTATAGCCGTTGAAGGACAAGTGAAATGACAGATGAAGATATCAAACCCTGGGGCACCTGGGTGGCTCAGCTGGTTCAGTGTCCAACGTCGGCTCAGGTCATGATCTCACAGTTTGTGGGTTCGAGCCCTGTGTCGGCCTCTGAGCTGACAGCTTTGGAGCCTGGAGCCTGCTTCTGATTCCGTGTCTCTCCCCTCTCTGGCTTTCCGCTTCTCCTCTGCTCATGCTCTGTCTCTCTCTCTCTCCAAAGTGAATAAACATTTAAAAAAAATTTTTTTAAGATATCAAACCCTGATTTTAGACACATTACCACCTTCCTGAACCCCCTCCAAAGTCTGTTAGATTATAAATTAGGTATAAGTAAAAATAAAAGATCTCAAGTTATATAATTTTTTTCCTGACAAACTGTTCTCACCCTTGTTTCTCTTTTCTTTTTTAAATTTTTAATGTCTTACTTATTTCTGAGAGAGACAGACAGACAGACAGACAGCGTGAGCAAGGGAGGGTCAGAGAGAGGGGGAGATACAGAATCTGAAACAGGCTCCAGACTCTGAGCTGTCAGCAGAGAGCCCGATGAGGGGCTCGAACCCATGAACCATTAGATCATGACCTGAGCCAAAGTCGGAGACTCAACTGACTGAGCCACCCAAGCGCCCCAGTCACCCTTGTTTCTCTTTATGGTGGTGTACGGTTTCAACTCCCTTGACACTCGACTTTATAGGCTACAACCTTCCACAATGGCAATTATCATTTTTTCTGTGGTTAGTTTGGGATGTCTACAAGTTCTGAAATTAAGAGCCACGAAATGCGATCCTTCAGCAAAATCACCCTGAGTATAATTTATTAGCTTCAGTGTAAAAGCGTGTACCTTTGGAATAAATTATTTGGGTTTTCACGTAAATGATGCACTGTATTAGTTTGCTGTGGCTGCCTACAAGATACCGTAAAAACTAAACTGTTGCTTAAACAACAGAGGTTTCTTTTCCCAGAGTTTTGGAGGCTGGAAGTCTGAGATCAAGGTGTTGGTTGGGTGGGCTTTGTTTGAGATCTCTTGCCTTGGCTTAGAGACGGCCCCTTCTTCTTGCTGCCACTTTACATAATCTTTCCTCTGTGAGCATGCATTCCAGGTATCTCTCTGTTTGCTTTAATCGCCTCTTTTTATAAGGACAGCAGACATATTGAATTATGGTCTACCTGACAGCCTCATTTTAACTTAGTTACCTCTTTAAAGGCTCTATCTCCATACATTCACATTCCAAGGTCCTGGGTATTAGGGATTCAACATATGAATTTGCGGGGCAAGGGGTGGGGGAGCATCAGGGAACACGACATAACATGTACCATATTATTTCACAAAGTTTGAAATATTAGAGTTAGAAGGGGCTTTAGAAACTAATGCAATCCCCTCATTTTGCATTAAGTAGAGTCTGAGGCACAGAAAAGTTAAGACACTTGCCTAAAGCAAGCCATATGGAATTAGTGGCAGAAACAAGTTTAGAAATCAGGTCTCCTGGCTCCAAGTTCCATGCCATTTCCACTGTATAATGCTGCTACTTTTGTTCATTGATTTATTCATACCTTTCATCTCTCTCTCTCTCTCACTCCCCTAACTATTCAGGATAGATTTGGGGGGTGGGGGGGAAGCTATGTTTAAAACCTATTTGCTTTTATTTTCTTATATCTGGTACTCTCTGCAATTCAGGCTTTGAAAAGAAAACAATTTAAGAGATTTTCTCTTAATTTCTTATCATGTTTCTATTTTATACATACATTTTTCCTTTTTGCTTTAAAATAACAGGATTTTTTTCTAAGGTAGATGAACCTGTCCTTGCCTGGATAGGCAAAGGACTAAAATCAAAGGAACTTTAGCCTTTTTTACCTTCTTGGGATCTGATGTGGAAAAAGAAAGCACAAAACTATGCTTCTCTCCTTTTGGCCCATATTCTTTCCTTATGGTAGGAAGTCAGAGGTTCTAGAAAACTTGATATACACACAGCCTCTCCATCCTCCCCAAGACCATAAATACCAACATTGAACTATTATTGTAAAAACTGCCTGATTGTTCTTATTTACCCAGAGATATTTAAGTTCAAACCTTAGAACCTGAAAGGAAGGAAAATTCTGAATGCAAATGTACCTTTTCTTCACTTATAAATCTTCATTCTGCCTTTTTAGAGTGAAACCTCCCAATAAAGATAGAAGAAATTGTGAGTTATAAAGTACAGGAACTGAACATTTAAAAGATTTATTAAGGGGCGCCTGGGTGGCTCAGTCGATTAAGCGTCTGACTTTGGCTCAGGTCATGATCTCACAGTTTGTGAGTTCGAGCCTCACGTCAGGCTCTGTGCTGACAGCTAGCTCAGAGCCTGGAGCCTGTTTCAGATTCTATATTTCCCTCTCTCTCTGGCCCTCCCCCTGTTCATCCTGTCTGTCTGTCTCTCAGAAATTTAAAAAAAAAACACATTAAGAGATTTATTAAAATTAGGTGTACTTTTCCATTTAATCCTTGAGCGTTTTGCTTAAACTACTGGTGGAAGCTATTTGTTCTCAACAGTCAGCTAGTTACCTCAATGAACCAGGGAACATTTTCCTTTCCCTAACTCCCCAGTTGTTTGCTTCTTGAGAGACAGGTGTTTAATGACAAGAAGCCATTCTTCAAATGAGTGTATTTGGATAACCTAGCCCTCATACGGCCCCACTCTTACCATATTGTCTCTGGTACAATGTGTCAGAGGTTGATCCTATTGCCCGCTTAATTTCATACAGAACAGAACATTGGGAATAACTAATATTATAGCTGCCTTTGCATTGAAGTACAAAAGGCAATTAAATCCACATCTATCGAGCAGATCTATATGAATCACATGATTTTGACTCTCCAGGAGATAGGGACATAGATTAAATTTGATTGGCTTGATCTCAGACTAGATTTGATTATGAGGATAAAAATAAGTGCATGATCATATTGTTAAATAAACAATGTGGACAACAGGAGATAATAAAGCAGTGATTTCTTGTCCGAACTATAGTCTAGAAATTCATGATTTAGTGGATGGGGTTTGGCTACATGGCTCTAGTTCTCCCCCTACTCAAGTCATTCCAACTGGAAGTTCTTATTTATTTATTTATTTAAAACATATAATAAAAAGTTCTACTTTTTGTGTTGTAAAAATTTTATTTCTGGGGCCGCCTGGGTGGCTCAATTGGTTAAGCATCCAACTTCAGCTCAGGTCATGATCTCATGGTTCATGAGTTTCAGCCCTGCACAGAGCCTGCTTTGGATCCTCTGTCCCCCTCTCTCTCTGACTCTCTCTCTCTCCCTCTCTCAGAAAGAAATAAACATTAAAAATTTATTTCTTTTTAACAGTTCATTTGGACAAAAATTTCCCACCTTCTAAAAAATGTTCTAACATACTATAAAAGAATCTTTTCCTGATTTGTGAATATATTTATATAAAAAATCTTGAGTGTATAAAATAGAAATAAGTATTGTTATATCTTTAAATATTTTTATTGAAAAGAACAAACTTACAGCTTCCCTGGTTGCTATACCTATTGAATAATTTTCCTTCACATAGTGATGATTCCTGTGCACCCACAGCTTTTCCCCATCCTTGTTTTCAGCAAATAGCAAGTGCCACTAGGTTGTCTGACGTATCTGGAGCCAGGCTTTAGTAAAGACAGAGTCTTCCTGATTTCTTCTTCTTTTGCAGTTACTGAGGCTTTCAGCAGACACTTACACCCCTGTAATTTTGTGGCTGCCACTTTAACTGTGATTTTTAAGCGTTTTCCTCTATTATGAACTATAGTTCTGAAGAAGAGCTATGGTGCAGTGGGGGTAGATCTGTTGAGTTCTTGTGGATGGCTCTGTTAGATCATGCCATCCAGTAAGCCACAGAGGAAGGTATTGAAGGGAGATATTTGAGAACCACTTCTATCCTTTTCTAGCACGACTGCTCATCACAAGGGATAGAACTCGTTCTGTGAGAGACATACAATGCAAATACATTAATAGGCTAGGTTTGCTCCAATGGCCTTGTCCCATGGTATGTCCTAATCACAGCAATCAGTAATTGCTTTACCATTGCTGGAGGTTGCCATTTGCAGCAGTCCTTGATTGTTTAGTAATAAACTGTACTTAGGCTAACTACAGACCTCAGGTCTGCTAAACTGACATGAGACATACCAGAAATACACTATTCCTAGTAGCATAATCTAAAATTCTAAAAGACCATGTTGCAAATAGGATGGACATCATAATTCCTGAGTATTGTATGTTCCAATTATTATAGTTTACATATATATATATATATATATATACATAAAACTATTAACTCTTTTTACCTAGTTTGTTCATAAATTCCATACAGTTATATAGCACTTTTCATTCTCCAAAAAACTATGTACATTCCTATTTAATCCTACACTTATCCCTATGAGTTTAAAATTGCTCTCTACTTCATAGGTAAGGAAAATGAGTCTAAGCGAGGTAACATATTGGTAGGAATGTAAATTGGTGCAGCCACTGTGGAAAACAGTATGGAGTTTCTCAACAATTAAAAATAGAAATACCATATTATCCAATAATTCCATCAGTGGGTATTTACCCAAAGAAAATGAAAACATTAATTCAAAAGGGTATATGCATATTTATGTTTATTACAGCATTATATACAATGGCCAAGATATGGAAGCAACCTGTGTCCATCAATAGGTAAATGGGTAAGGAAAATGTGATGTATATACATTATATGAAATATTACACAGCCATCAAAAGATGGGATCATGCCATTTGAGACAACATGGATAGATCTATAGGGAACTATGCCAAATGAAATAAGCCAGACTGAGAAAGACAAATAGCATATGAATCCACTCATAAATAAAATCTCCAAAAATTTTTTGATATAGGGCACCTGGGTATCTCAGTCAGTTGGGCGTCCAACTTTTGTTCAGGTCGTGATCTCACAGTTTGTGAGTTGGAGCCCCACGTCGGGCTCTGTGCTGACAGCTTAGAGACTGGAGCCTGCTTCGAATTCTGTGTCTCCCTCTCTCTCTCTGCCCCTCCCCTACTCATGTTCTGTCTCTCTCTCTCTCTCTCTCTCTAACATAAATAAACATGAAAAAATTTTTTGAATAAACAAACCAAAAGCAGAATCATACCTATAAATACAAAAAACAAACTGATGATTGCCAGAGGATATGAAGTGGGAGGGTGGGGGAAATGGGTGAAGTAAAGAGGGAGATACAGGCTTTCAGTTGTGGAATGAATAAGTCATGGGCATCAAAGGCACAGCATAAGGAACACAGTCAATGATATTGTAAGAGTGATGTAATGGGACAGATGGTAGCTACACTTGTGGTGAACACACCATAATGTATAAACTTGTTAAATCACTAAGTGGTACACCTGAAACTAATGTAACAAGTGTCAACTATACTCAAATTTTAAAATAAATAAAAATAAATATGAAGAAAAACAGAGAGAGGTAACGGTGCAAGATTTCAGAGCTAGGAAATAATTGGGCCTGAATTATTTTTCTGAATTCCTAGCCTACTGCTTTTGCCTGTTACACCCCAGCTATCTCTGCTACAGAGGCAGCATGTTATAATGGATCCAGGCTACCTGGATTTGAATCACATGTTGTTTGCTTCCTAGTGGTGTGTCAAAATTTCCACATTTGAAACATGTGAATAATAGTATCTACTTCATAGGCTTGTTGCGAGGATTAACAGTGCCTTGAATAGTCAATGTCCTATTTCTGTTTGTTGCCATTATCACTTTTATTATTATCATCCTTGTCATAATCAGCAGCAGCATTACTGCACACCGTGACACTTAAGATCTCAGTCATTGAATGTAGACTGCTTTCATTCAAAGCCAGACTCAACCACTGACTCTAACCTTGGGCAAGTTACTTTGTACTCTGTGCTTCAGTTCCCTCATATATAAAATGCTAGTCACACAGGAAAAGCTGCTATGACTATTAAATGTGTTAGTCCATGTAACATGCTTAGCCCAATGCTTGATGCATAGAACCCCCACTTGCCTTCTTCCTAACATCTTGGCTGCAAACTGAAAACCATGATGTGTCTGTATGGCAGTTGTGTATTGTATGTGGCATATTTAATTCATCAGCCCTCTATAATCTAATCACACAAGGCAGTGGTTTGGTTGTCATGGTATTTCTTCAGTAGGAATGTATTTGTCATATTAAAGCTATTTTTTGTCAATCAGTGTGGTGTGGTAAAATAAGCATTCACTGGAGATCTGGTTCTATTGGTGAATGGCCTTCCAAGTGAAATTATGGAACCTAGAAAAATTATTTTAACAAGAGTAAGAAATAATCATTTCCCTGTCACCCTCTTTACTCTCTGCTCCTATGCTGTGGTGCTACAGTTTCCAGCCTATAATGGAGTAGGCCTATTCTAGGAGATAGCATCATATTTAAGCACAAAAATGTTTTAGTTTGAAATTTTTCCTAGAATTAAGTCCATTGGAAAATGAGATTTACTTAGCAGTTACTTTAGAAGTAACTCTTAGATGTCACTCATTTGGCATTAAGGGGAATTCTACGCACAGTTTCACAGGCAAACCCTCAGTTTATGAGATGATTTCATTCCGAAAGACCATGTTTGGCAAGTTGGTTGTCTGGCAATTGTATGTTTTCTTGGAGAAACAATGTTATTATGATGGGAAAGATTGGAGGCTAGCCCACAGAGTTGGATTTAACCTGTGATAGGACTAAAATACCGTACATTCAGTTAAAAAATCATGTGCAAGAATGCTGTCTCAGTACTAGTAATTAAAGCAAAAATATAATTGAATAAGAAATAGCACCTTGAATGCTAAAGCATGAGACTAGCAGAGTTAATTACAGGTGAAGAAGATAGATGGAAGCTTTGAGAGATTGTTTCTGAAGAACACTTCTGGGTACTTTCAGTGGACATTAGAAGTTGAAGGCACAGGTCGTATGTCTAATTTCACTTCAAAAAGGACAGCCTTCCTTTCCCTTGATACACAGGTATCTTACTAACAGTGCTCTTAAAACAGACAGCCATGATTATAATTATTTGGGGGTTTACATATAGAACAAAGGGACTGAGAGAGAGGTTATCTTGAAGTAACTGGGCAAGAGAAATGGGAATAAAGAATGACCTAGAGGGGAAATATGAATCCATGTGAGAATACGTGATTATTTAAGTGGAGTGAACTAACCGCAGAGAATGATGAAAGAAGGGAAGTGGGACCTCAGGTTGCACGCATGATCCCAGGGGAAAGAAAGAAAGCAACAAGTTTTTTATGATACTACATCATCTTTTTAACTTATATTTACACAGTCTTCCTATACTGCAGTTCTTGTATGTGTCCTCCCTCCTCTTCTAGACTACCTCTTGGAGAGCAGAAATGATTCCATCAATACTTAGCACATAGTAAGTACAGAACACAGTGTATGTTGAAATAAAATCAGATATGCTTTTTATTTGACCAGGGCATTCAAAAGTTCTCAAACTGTGCCCTCGACCAGCACGTAGTAGTACCAGCGTGTATTTGTCAGAGTTGAATTCAAAATCGGGAAATCACAAATAGAGAATTGAAAATCCGTGCATGAATTGTTTGGTTCTCTTCTCCCTGTTCATGGTTGACATGTTTTATTCAGTCCTTCTTTCTCTACCTACTTGCCTTGGAGCAGGGTCTGGCCAAATGGGATTAGCAAGTACTCTATACAAGGAGCTTTGGAGGCCCCCTGATTGACAAAGCTCTCTGCAGATACAGACTTTATAGCTTCCCTCAGGAACATACAACAACATGCTTGTTCTGAAGAGGTGGTATAGAGTTTGACTATTGATTCTTTGTCTGTCTCTTTGCTTTTGTTCTGTTTGACCCCTTCCTTAATTCATTCCTGCTGGAGACAAAGCCACATGCTGAACCACGGGGAAACAGTCTGTAATGAAACAACAAGCTGCTCTCAATTTTAAATATTACATGTTGGGGCAAAGGCAGAGTTCCTTTTCTCTAAAGCTATAACATTAAAAAAATTCTGTTTGATATTCAGAGTTATTTGATCTGGCAGTTTAACAACTGTTGATGTTTTAATTGCTTCTTTAAAGGATTTCATATACATTTCTAGGTTTATTTTTATTTTACTCTGAAGGAATGTCAATATTAGCCATCACTTTGCCCAGTAAGTCATCACTGTAGGAACTTGGAGTAAAATCCAGTAATTACTGGAGCTGGTAACTTAAGACCCTGCTGAGAAACTTGGCAATTTCCCTTTTCCTGAGGAGGCATCTCTTCTTGGGGAGCTAGCAATCATCTGTTGTTCTGAACCAGTTTTAAGCAGGTGTTGTGCCTTCAAGATCAGCTTCCTGTATTCCTTTGGAAGAGATTGAAGTCATTATATTCTGGGTGAAAGAAGAATTTTAAGTCACTCCTAACTCAGACAAATGGACAATTGTAAGATGTGCTACCAAGAAAGACTTAGTAGGCTTATAATCTCTGAGAGTCTTACTTCGTTTTTACGTGTGTATTTGTATTCTTCCAGGACCAAATACAGTAATTTGTTGGCATATTACTTACATGTATGCAATTAGCCATTTAAGTTCTCTGAACAAAATTACATACATTCAGAGCTCTTTAGAGATAAAAAGTTCTTCTGAGATCATTTGTTCTAGTCCCCTATAAATGATTAAACTTGTATTTATTAATAAAAGGAAAGCTGGTTGAGCTTCCATCTTTGCTCTTTTGTTAAATATCCTTTGAGTTATTCCCATCAAGATATGTCTGTTAAGTGCTTACGTGCTGAAGCCACTCTGAAGCGGTTTGGTTCAGATGGCATGATTCTTGGAGTTTTGTAGCTCACATGCTAAAACCAACAGCACTGACATACTACATATTGGCTTTCCCATTTTCTCTTCTGAAGTTTCTTTACACTCCCTCCTTCACCACCACTACCCGCAACAAACATGCATTTTGAGGAGATGAAAACAAGTCTCTTAAACATTTATCTTTCTGCTTTGAAGCAAAACTGCCAGAAGAGGCTTATTTTTGCAGGACATGCTTTATCCTTATCAAAGATAATCAAAGGTTAGATGAAAGGATCAGCCAACTGATTCATGAGTGGGGCACTGACTAAGATCGTTCGGGAGAAGTGGACTTAAGCACCAGGTATATTATCCAGCCTCCCTTGACCTTTTCCTGCCTTTGCCCTCTCTCTCAAACACTAGGAATGTGACTTAAGACTATAGTCACACACTATCAACAACCTTTTTTGGGGAATGGGACCATTTACTAGTTCAGCTGTCTGGTTCCTTTTCTGAAATACATTCTTTAAATATCATTTTTATTCTTTTTAATGTTTATTTATTTTTGAGAGAGAAACAGAGTGTGAACAGGGGAGGGGCAGAGAGAGGGGGAGATACAGAATTCGAAGCAGGCTCTGAGCCACCAGCGCACAGCCCAATGCAGGGTTCAAACCCATGAACTGTGAGATCATGACCTGAGCTGAAGTCGGACACTTAACTGACTGAGCCACTCAGATACCCCTGAAATACATTTTTTAAGTGCTATAACCTAGAACTTTCATATGAAGCTCCCAACTTTTTCTACTGGTCATTTCTTGTGCCACTTCACTAGGCTTAGGGTAATCCTCTTTTTTGGGCTATGACTTTTTGATTGTAACTCTGGACCATTTTTTTTTCTTGGAGTCCCATTTCAATAGATAGCACTTAGTCATTGAAAATTTAAGAGATTGCTACCATGTAAAGAATTTCAGAATCTAAACTATGGTAGTTAGATAATTATATGCACAAATGTCAAAGCTTGTTTTTGCGTTGATCAGTTAGTCACTAAGTCTGCCTCTTTCTGGCATTGTTGATCCATTCTAACTCTTCTCAGCCCAAGTATTGGTTTTTTTTTTTCCCTAGACTTCACTATAAACTTCATGAGGGAGGAGACTACTCTGTCTGCCGTATTCATTTCTATAAATCTGTATAGCTCATATGCCTAACACAATACTTGGTACATAGAAGGAACTCAATAAATAATTATTGGCTGAATTAAGCAGGTGATAGTCGTATTCTAGTTCCTGTAGTTTCCTCTCTCACAAGCCTACATAGAGTCCTCTGGCTAAAACCTATCTGCTAATTGGTGAAAGACCTCTATTGCTCTCTGTTTATCTTTGAGTATAGAGTACACTCCAGCAACCCGCTACTATCTTCCTATTTCTAATGGCAATATTTCTCTGATCACTCACTCTTGAAACTTTTCAAGTGCCCGCTTCTCATACCAAATTTCTCTTCTAACCACCTTCTTTCATTTTTGACCCATTCTTTCTTTTATTTATTGTACACAGTTTTTCCCAAGATTACCTGGTTTCAAAAAATTTCATGCAGTGAACATCCTTGCAGTCAGTCTCCTGCTTGATCTCGTACACAGCACAAATTTGCATTTGTATTTTTATTTGCGTAAGGGCCAACTCCTTTCTGCCCCTCCAGAAAGGGATATTCCAAGTCACAAACAGTGGGGAAGATCTTTTGAGCACAAGGACACAAAGAAGCAGGGTAACTCCATTTTTTAAAAGCAATTCTTAAAATATCACATTGAGGTGATGGTGTGGAAGTACTTTCCTAAAGTTAAATCTGTAAGTGTCTGCCTTCTTCTTCTCTCCTCTGGATATCATACTGACACATCTGCCATTTGAAGTGGATTTTGTGAAGCTTTTGAATTGGGAGTGGTGACACAGAATGCTGTGGCTGTTGGAATGTCTTTGGGATATATTACAGTGGTGCTGTCTGTATTCCCAATCATCAGTGTAAATTGACAGCAGCACCATAAAGCCAGTTTATTGGCGCGTGCGCACACACACACACACACACAAAAACCCACAGATTGTTAGAATATGAGTTCTACACTATTTATGTAGAGGAAAAAAAGAAATACTTTTAGCTGAAGATAATGTCTTCTTTGTATTACCACACAGAGCTAGGAATAAAGAAGACATTAAATAAATATATTGCAAAGATTAAATTGTTGCCTTGATGACAGTTTCATTTCTCAGGATATAGAATAATTCAAACAAGGAATTGCTACTTTGGTCATAATACAAACAGGAAAGAAGAGCTGTTTGGTAAGAGAGTGGAGGTAGGAACCTAGGGAGAAAGTGAGTCTGTCATCTTAGCATTTGTAATAATGAAGAAAGGAAATGCTGTTTATGGTCCACATCTATTACAGGCTTTAGAAAAGCATATTTCAAAAATTAGGGAAATGAAAGATAAGTATGACCCCCTTGTCCTGACATAGTACATTTTTAAAGGATGAGAGATTCTCAAAATCAAACACTCCTGATTTCTGGGTGATAGAAAAAGGAAGTATCCAAAACAGTCACACTCAACCTTCTTATGCCTTAACACACCAGAAGGGATGCACATCAGAAGGTATATGATACATACATTAACTATTAATAGTGTTGACTTCAGGGGCACCTAAGTGGCTCAGTCGGTTAAGCGTCCATCTTCAGCTCAGGTCATGATCTCATGGTTCATGGGTTTGAGCCCCACTTCCAGCTCTGGGCTGACAGAGCAGCGCCTGCTTCAGATCCTCTGTCTCCCTCTCTCTCTGCTGGTACCCCACTGGCATTCTTTCTTTCTCTCCAAAATCAACATTAAAAAAAATAGTGCTGACTTCAGAAACTATCAAAGCACATATCACAATTTGTAGAGAAAAATGTCTAGTTTGAAACCCAACCCAAAATGGCATTCATCTTTCCCTAGCCCCCAAACAGCATTATTGATCTGGGAGACTGCACAGGAAATTCTTTGATAAGTTCAGATGTGATACAATAATTGTAAGAGCACAGAATCAGGTACACATTGCAGGGAAGGATATATTTTTTTAAATGTTTAGTTTTTTAAGAGAGAGAGAGAGAGAGAGAGGACCCTAAGCATGCTCTGCATCATCAGTACAGAGCTTGACATGGGGCTGGAACTCACAAACTGTGAGATCATGACCTGAGCCAAAATCAGGAGTCATAAGCTCAACCGACTGAGCCACACAGGCACCCCAAGGACATAATTTTTAAAATCGTGTCAGGAAAGCCAGAGCCTTGTAAAAAGAATGATAAGGATCACTAAATGTGTGCATATATTTAGTTCCATTGAGAGCCCAAAACAAGGAAGAGTTAAGCCTGCTTGGCCATGCTATTAAAAGTGAGAACTAGGGCACCTGGACCCCTCAGTTGGTTAAGCATCCAACTCTTGATTTTGGCTCAGGTCCTGGTCTCACAGTTTGTGAGTTCAATCCCTCCATCAGGCTCTGCACTCTGAGTGCAGAGAGTGCAGAGCGTGCAGAGCCTGCTTTGGATTCTCTCTCCTCTCCCCTCTCTGACCCTATCCTGCTCATGTGCTCTCTCTCAAAATAATAAATAACTTTAATTTTTTTTTTAAAGTGACAGCTGACAGCACTATTCACCCAGACCTCTCCATCAGTGGGAATAATGTTCAAATGGAAAAGGGTAGATGAAACATGGTTAAGAAGGAAGTCGAAGCTCAAGGGAAATGAAAAATTAGAGGAGATATATCTGTTTCCTTTAAGTAGCTTAAATCACCAGGCCCATGATCTAAAAGCACTGAAAAAAAGCTGCAGAGGTAATCACAAAACTACTATTACCATTTTTTGAGACATCACAAAAAGCACAGGTCCCACAAAACTGGAGATGAATAAATGCCCTGCTTTTCTCAGAAAGGAGGGGTGAAGGATAATTTGCTAAGACTATGGATCTGTAAATTTAACAATTACTCCCAACATAATTCTAAAATAGATTTTCAATCAAACAGTTTATAGGTATTGATTTAAAGAAAATAATAGTCATCAAGATCTCCAAGCTTCTGTAAGAATTAGTCACTACAAAAAGAATATTTACATGTCATTTTTTGATAGGATTACTAAGTTAGACTTTAAGGGAAAGACATCATAAAATAGGGATCCAGTAAGACAATTAACCATATATCTTGTGTTATCCTTGGGGAAAGAGGAAATAAAGGGAATTTGATAGCAATTAGGGAGATTTATAGTTAGTTGAACTCTGTATATTTATTTCAACCTTGAGGAAATTATGGTTTACTATAGAGCTCTATCCTATTCATTCTTATCAATAACTTGGAAAATATATTGAAAGCATACATATTAAATTTCTCATTCATATAAAACTAGAAACAATAGCTAATATGTGTTTGACAAAATCAGAACTCAGAGGATCAAGAAAGGCTTGAATTATAGCCAACAAGATTAAAATCAAAGTTGCCATGTTTTTTTCACCAGCTAGTCTGGTACTAACCAAGGCCAGGTACCACACTAAAAATATTGCATCTAGATAAAGGTTTATTTAGAGACTGGAAACCATATCAAATGACAAAAGGTGATTTTTTTTTTTTTTAGCTTGGAGAATAAGAGACTTTAGTGGGACATGGTAGTGGCTTTAAATATTTGAAAAAACTGGCATATAAAGGACAAATTAGAAGGATGAGGGAAGAAATGAGACCAGGTGGAGGAAATATAGGAAGGACGATTTTAGCTTAGTTTAAAACAAATTTTCTAACAATTTTAGCTGTCTAATTTTGTCATGGTCTGCCTAGTAAGGTAGTGAACTCCCTATTAATAGAGGAATTCAGGCAGAAATTAAATGACCATCTTTTGAACTATTAAGATAATTCTTTCATTGGAAGAAAATTTATACAAGATGAGTTCTAAAGTCCCTTCCAACTCTAAGATTCTGCGATGCTGTCTGTATTGGCAGTTTTCTTTGTCAACAAGTGCTTCTATCATAATTCTCAAGGGGAAAGTTACAATTCTGAAAGCCCCATCACAGATATCGATAAAGCTTTATTCCCCAAATATTTATTTTCCATTTTCTCATACCTTTCCTCCTTTCTTTCCTTCCCATGTACCCATTTAGAAATGCTAAATTACTGATGCACCTATAGTGATAATCAGGGCCCTCCTTGTTTATGCTTTATACAAAAGACTATTTGTGCTGTCAGAATGAACAATAAATAAGCTTGTTCTTTCCTTTTTTATATCCAGGCATACCTTGTTTTATTGCACTTCACTTAATTGTGTTTCACAGATATTGCATTTTTTACAAGTTGAAGGTTTGTGGCAACCCTGCATCAGGCATGTCTCTTGGTGCCATTTTTTCAATAGCATTTACTCACTTCATGTTTTTGTGTCATATTTTGATAATTCTCAGAATATTTCAAACTTTTATTATTTCTTTAAATATTTTTAATGTTTATTTACTTTTGAGAGGAGAGAGAGACAAAGGTGTGAGCGGGGGAGGGGCAGAGAGAGGGAGACACAGAACCTGAAGCAGGCTCCAGGCTCTGAGCTAGCTGTCAGCACAGAGCCCAACAAGGATCTCGAACTTACAGACTGCCAGATCATGACCTGAGCTAAAGTCAGACACTTAACTGACTGAGTTACTCCACACCACTATTATTATCATTATTAATTAGTTGTGATGATCTGTGATCAGTGATTACAGCTTGCTGAAACTTAGGCAATGGTTAGCCTTTTTTTAGTAATTAGGTATTTTTAAATTAAGGCATGTACATTGCTTTTATTTGTAATGCTATTGCACACTTAATAGACTACATTATAGTATAAACATAGATTTTAGACACACTAGGAAACCAAAAATTCATTTGACTCACTTTTAGTCTGCCTATTTGCTCTATTGCAGTGGTCTGGAACTGAACCCACAATATCTTCAAGGTATGCTATATGTGGTTGAGGAAAAAAGAAACTCTTACAATCACATATTTTAAAAGAACTAAGGAAATAATTATTTTGTAAAAGTAGTATATTGCTCTGTCTCCACCATCTATCAAGAACCTTTTTTAAAAGGTTATTTATTTATTTTGAGAAAGAGAGCATAGGCAGGGGAGGGGCAGAGAGAGAGGGAGAGAATGGTTCCCAAGCAGGCTTTGCTCTGTCAGCACAGAGTCCAATGTGGGACTCAAACCCATGAACTGTGACATCGTGACCTGAGCTGAAATCAAGAGCCAGAGGCTTAACCAATTGAGCCACACAGGCACACCTCTCTTGAACCTTTTTTTAAGCATTTCTATTTCCAGTCTAGATAAGTTCTTAGTATAATGGTAATGAATCCACCAATCTGGGGTAAAGTAATATGTACTTTCTTTGGCACAGATGTTTCATATTGTTCCATATCTCTTTTAAATGAATAATTTAATAAATATTGAGCTTTATATTGGTTATTACCTGTGTGCTAGGTAGTTTTATACCCATTATCTTTGCTCCTTCAAAAAAGTGCTTGTGAGGTAGATGACATTACTCACAGGGTGTAACTGGTTTTTAGCCTGTTATCTGTGAAATGCCTAGGTAGGTGGTGTGTGTGTGTGTGTGTGTGTGTGTGTGTGTGTGTGAATTTGCCTAGGGGTTTACTTTATTTTTTTAATATTTGAACCTGTAAATTTGTATCTTTGGCCAAATTTTGGGAAATTTTGACCATTTCTTCAAATAGTTTCCTCCCTTGGGGCACCTGGGTGGCTCAGTTGGTTAAGTGTCCAGCTTTGGCTCAGGTCATGATCTCAAGGTTGGTGGGATTCGAGCCCTGTGTCACACTCTATGCTGACAACTCAGAGCTTGTAGCCTCTTTCAGATTCTGTGTATCCCTCTCTCTCTGCCCCTCCCCTACTTATGCTCGCTCGCTCTCTCTCTCTAAAAAATAAATAAATCTTTACAAATTAAAAAAATAATTTTCTGCCTCATTTACTCTCTCTTCTCCTTCTAGGATTCTATGATTCTAGAAGGATTCATATATTAGACTCATATCTATTAGACCATTTGATGTCTCATAGGTGTCTGAGATTCTGTTTATTTTCTCCAGTGTTTTTTTCTCTGTGTTATTCAGAATAGACCATTTATTTGAGTCTGTTATCAAGTTCACTGACTATTTTGTCATTTCCATGGATTGCTAAGTCCCAAGAGTAAATTTTTCTTTCAGATATTAGATATATATGTTTTGGAATTTTCATTTGATTCTTTTTTATAGTTACTATTCCTTTGTTGAGATTTCTTATAGTTTCATTTGGGACAATTATATTTTCCTTTATATCCCAGAGCATAGTTACAGAACCTGCTTTAATATCTTGTCTGCTGATTTCAAATGCAGGTATCATTTCAGAGTTGGTCTCTATTGATTGTCTTTTCTCTTGAGAATGGATCACATTTTCCAGTTTATTTTATATATAAGTAACTTTAGATTATATACTGGATATTGTAGAAGAATATGCTATAGATGATCTGGATTCTATTATTTTCCTCCAAAGAGTATTATTTTTTTTAGTAAGCATTTAACTTGGCTAACCTCAAACTGTAAATCCTATCTTCCCTGCAGGGGGAGGCAGCTCAAATCTGAGGTGAGTACATTTAGGTTTAGCTGGGTTTCTTGTCGTCTGCCCTGTACAAGTACAATTCAGGGATCAACCAGAGATTCAAAAAGGAGTTATATGCATAATTGGGGATATTCCTCTGGCTTTGTCCTTTCCAGGATTTCCTCTCACTTTCCAGTGCCTGTGGTTGCCCTTGAATTCTGTCTGCTAGTTCTTCAGGCCAGTGAGATTACAGATTTCTATCTGAGTTTAAGCTATCCCATGAGGTGCTTAAAGACATTTTTAAAAATGGGGAGCTCACTCAGTTTCACTCCTTTTAAATGTAATTTCTCTCCATAAATGCCATCTGCCTGCTTTTTTATTCTCCAGTGCCTTCAGGTAGTTTCTTCCCCCCCCCCCCCCCCCCTCCCATTTTATCCAGAGTGTACAGTTGCTATCTGCAGGAAGGTTTGGTCTGACGGGAGTTTACTTGGCCATTAGTAGAAGTAGAACTATCTTGCAGTGCATCTACTTAGAAGAGGAGACTGAGACTCAGAAAGCCATAGCTTAAATACAGGTTTTCTGGATCCAAATCCAGAGCATGCATATATATAATTTTTAGATATTGGTAAGACTTCCCAGATGTTCTCCCAGATGGGTGAATCCTGACTCTGTTGTCTCTCCTCATGTAATACCTATTCCTTCCATCACCTTAATTCATTTTTCTTGTAGATATCTATTAAACATTTCCAACATCCTGCTAATCTCCTGTAGGTTCCCACCATATTCCTGCAGTGGGTTTCACTGCATGAAAGGAAGAAACTTGCTTTTGCTTTTCTTCTAATGATCTTTCTGAATAATGCCCCAGCAGTGTTTTCATGGAATAATTAGTGGTGCTTTTAGACATAAAAAGTAGGAGCTCAGAAACTATAATCTTACATAATTCAAATTATTCTCCTCCTACTAAATATGTTGCCCTACTTACCCTCCTAGGAAATTTCATCTTTTCTATCTTCTCATGGGTCTGATTACACCTTTCCTGCTGTAATGTTTCCCTGTTGTTATTTTTTTTTTTTAGTGTCTACTTATTTTTGAGAGAGAGAGGCAGAGCGTGAGTGGGGGAGGGGCAGAGAGAGAGGGAGACAAAGAATCTGAAGCAGGCTCCAGGCTCTGTGCTGTCAGCACAGAGCCAGATGTGGGGCTCGAACTCATGAACTGCAAGATCATGACCTGAGCCAAAGTTGGATGCTTAACCGACTGAGCCACCCAGGTATCCCTCCTTGTTGTTATCTTTATGGAGAGAGCTTTGTGTCATCTACAGTCTTAAACCCACACTCTTCCAGATCATGAGCAAAAATCTAAACTAGACTCTGGTATAACGAGTAAAAAGAGCATCACAACAGGTGTGCATTTGTGCAAAAGCTATTTTCTGAGTGGCTAGTCTGTACTCATCACTTTGCTGAGTGATGGAAATATAATAATGAGCAAAGCAAACATAGTCCTTTTCCACCTAAGGCTTTTATAATCTAGTAGAGAAGTCTGACAACTAAATAAGCAGTAATAAACAGAACTAAGTGTAAACATAAGGGAAAGTTCAGGGTACTACTTTCAGAGAAAAATTTGAGAAGTACTGTGTGAAAATACCTAGTATGGTGCCTGCTACCTAACAGGAGCTCAATAAGTGATAGTCATATCAACACAGTGTTCATAATTTACATATTTTCATCTAAAGCAATCTCCTTTGTTTACTAACTTTAAAATTGTTCTCCTGGTCTTACAGCTTCTGTGTTAACGCATTTTTATTTTTAAGCAATTATTGGTATGTGATCATGAAAAAAAAACTTATTGAAAATCCAAATAAATTGAATCTATTGTCTTTCTGTTGGCCATATCCTTATTTACCTCCTCAAAGAACTCTTATAAATGAATTGACATGATTTCTATTTATAGAAATTGTGTTGCCTTTCCCCCAATTGGTTATATTTCCATTTGTACATTTGATCTCATATATATTAAAGCATTTGAACTCAAAACTAAGAATATTTCAGAACCACAATAAGCTCATTAAACCCAACTCTTGGTGTCTGTGCTAATAGGCAAAGGAGTATAATATCATGGATAAATATGATCCACAAATAATCCTTAAACCTTCCTTTTAGCTATTGTTTGAAAACATTTTCTCATCAGAAACTACATGCCAGAGGAAAATTGACTAATTTCACTTTTTATTATCTCCATCAAGTCATCATAGCTTAACTCTATCTTCTACCAATCACTCCTTTATGCCTAATTCCCCTGCCACTTGAGTTTTCTGTTTTTTTAATAATAGCCTTTTTTAATACCATATGTTTTAAGTCATTCTCGGGTTTTTATATGCCTTGTATTTTACTACCCTGAAAAGATCACCAACCCCTTTGGGGTTCTCTTTTCATATATAGCCTATTCAGTAATCGTTTATAAATTTTGCACAATGTAAATGCTTAGTACCCATCTGTTAACTACCTGCATATCTTCTTGTGGGTGTAACTACCCTGAAAAAGACAAAGGAATGTCAGGAGGAAGGAAATAAAAGGGAATTGGTGATGGTAAGTACTTGTGGGGATGAATTACCCCCAAGCTGAATTATTTCCCAAAAGAGTAGATGAACCCATTGTTTCTGCTAAGGGAAGCTGAATATCTGTTGAAAGTGAAAGGTAAGTTGAACTCTCTGTAAAGAAATCATTATTCTGATATAATCTGCCTTACTGTGAAGTGACAGTTCTCTAAAAATGTACTATACCTTTTTTTCCTACATAAAGAACCTTCACTCTTTTAGCAGTCAAATGAGTTAATTTCCTTTCAGTTTTTTCAAAACCATTTCTTTTTTTTTTTTTTTTACAAATAGTTTATTGTCAAATTAGTTTCTACATAACACTCAGTGCTCATCCCCAAAGTGCCCTCCTTCATGCCCATCCCCCCCTCCCCCCCACATCCATCAGTCCTCAGTTTTTGTCAGCATTCAAGAGTCTCTCATGGTTTGCCTCTCTCCCTTTCCCCCACCATTTCCGCCCTTCTTCTCCCCCTTGGTCCTCCGTCAAGTTCCTCCTAATCCTCCTATACGTGCAAACATATGGTATTTGTCCTTCTCTGCCTGACTTATTTCGCTCAGCATAACACCCTCAAGGTCCATCCATGTTGCTACACATGGCCAGATTTCATTGTTTCTCATTGCCATGTAGTATTCCATGGTATAGATAAACCACATCTTCTTGATCCATTCGTCTGTTGATGGACACTTAGGCTCTTTCCATGTTTTAGCTATTGTGGAGAGTGCTGCTATGAACATTGGGGTACATGTGCTCCTATGCCTCAGCATTTCTGTATCCCTTGGGTAAATTCCTAGCAGTGCTATTGCTGGGTCATAAGGGAGTTCTATTGTTAGTTTCCTGAGGAACCTCCACACTGTTTTCCAGAGGGGCTGTACCAGTTTACATTCCCACCAACAGTGCAGGAGGGTGCCCGTTTCTCCACATCCTCGCCAGCATCTAGAGTTCTCTGATTTGCTCATTTTAGCCACTCTGACTGGCGTGAGGTGGTATCTCAGTGTGGTTTTGATTTGTATTTCCCTGATGAGGAGGGATGCTGAGCATCGTTTCATGTGTCTGTTGGCCATCTGGATGTCCTCTTTGGAGAAGTGTCTGTTCATGTCTTCTGCCCATTTCTTCACTGGGTTGTTTGTTTTTCGGGCGTGGAGTTTGGTGAGTTCCTTATAGATTCTGGATATTAACCCTTTATCTGATATGTCATTTGCAACTATCTTTTCCCATTCCGTTGGTTGCCTATTAATTTTCTGGGTTGTTTCCTTTGCTGTGCAGAAGCTTTTAATCTTGATGAGGTCCCAACAGTTTATTTTTGCTCTCGATTCCCTTGCTTTTGGGGATGTGTCAAGTAAGAAGTTGCTGCGGTGGAGGTCAAGGAGGTTGTCAAAACCATTTCTAAACTTCATCTTAGTTTCTCCAGGGAAGGCATTCAACTTTAGTGGTATTGGTATACACACACTGGCTTGGAAAAAATATCTGGAAGGATTAAACATAGGGTTCTTTTGAAAGTGACTGGTTGGATTCAACCTAAATAGACTTATTTTTGACATATGCTTAAAGTATTTGTGACTGGTTAACAGCAGGAAATATAATAGATCCTGTAATCCAACAGGAGTTGAAACTTGAGAAATGGCCAGTGATTATGAAAACTCATAGCTGAAGGATAATTAACCATTTGGAGTACCATAAAATGGGGCAGAAAAGCCACTCTTAATTTATAACATTTTTTGTCCCCATTACAAAAGACCCTTTGGTGCATTTACAAACACATAGACACCAAATATAACTAGGATCACACCTGGACTATTCAGCGTCTCCAAACTCATTAACTGAAAAGATATAGATTAATTGGAGAGAGTTCAGAGAAGAGTAATAAAAATGATTATGGGGCCAGAGGGATTGATTTATGAGCAAAGATTAAAAGAATTTTGTCTATACAATTTAGCTAAGTGATGACTAAGGGGGAAGAGGGTGGGGATACAACTGTCTGAAGGGTGTAAACACCAAGGAGAGAGGAGAATAATTTACCATGCAACATGAGAATATAACTAGGGCTAATAAGCTATAATTACCCAAAGGAATAACAGAATAAAAATTTCAAGGAAACTCAGAACCATAAGACCGCCAACTTGTTTCTCAAGGAGACAGTCACAGACACTTATAACCTAGTCTCATCCAGATCAACAAGTATATGTGGTGTGAAACAATCATTTGATGCCACTGATCTCCCTCCTCCCCGCCCCCCCCCCATGGTCTTGCCTTTTACATTACTGTGGCATATTTCAAGTCCAGCCCAGCATGCAGGTGTATGTAATTTGCCGTTATTGCTGCTGGTGAGTCTTTCAAAGTTTAATTCCAATGATGGCCATTGAAGAGCCCTTTCTTTTAGATTTATTGTGAATTCCACTGTAAAGCATGAAAATAAGGAAGCAAATCTGGGGGTGGAAAAATCTTGGATTCCACTTGGGACTGTACACAAATCAGAAGTCATTAGAGTTTGTGTTTGGAATCTCCACTAATGAACTTTCAAATTGTATTCCATGTCCTAAAAAGTTCAATTTTAGCATTATCTGGAGGGGAAAAAAAGGCACTAAAGAAATCTTTGTAGGCTTCATGATTTGTGTAAACTTTGGAATGTGGTTCTTCAGAAAACAAATTAGTCTGTGGGTAACTGCAGGCTGTTATTCAGCTAATTCCTATTGTGCTATCATGACATTCCAAAGCAGTGCTATTTAACCTTGCCAGGTAAGATTCTGCATGTCACTGCAGTGAAAGCCGCTTCTTTTGTATGCATACTTTTCTCCTTTTCCTTTGTGTTAAGAATCTTCTTCAGGTGATTCCACTCTAGAAATAACTTTTTCTTCTTCTTCTTCACCATTGCTTTGACAAGTTCTTCTGGCTTTATCTTAGGTTATATACTTCTTTATGAAATGTTTTTCTAGGGAAATAATATCTCAATGCAATATTTTAAATAAACGTTTTAAAATAAGCTTTTTATTTTTAAGTAGTTTTAGATTTACAGTAAAGTTGTAAAATTAGTTCAAAGTTTTCATATACTCCATCCCCAGTATCCCAGTATCACTTAATACATTCTCATAGTACATTTGTCACAACAAATGAACTAATACTGGGGGCGCCTGGGTGGCTTAGTCGGTTAAACGTCCGACTTTCGCTTAGGTCATGATCTCGCGGTTCGTGGGTTCGAGCCCTGCGTCGGGCTCTGTGCTGACTGCCAGCTCAGAGCCTGGAGCCTATTTCAGAGTCTGTGTCTCCCTCTCTCTCTCTAACCCTCCCCTGTTCACGCTGTCTCTCTCTCTCTCTCTCTCTCCTAGAAATAAATTTAAAAAAAAAAAAGAACTAATACTGATATAATATTATTAACTAAAATTCTAAAATTCACACTTCATTTACATTTCCTTAGTTTTTACCTAATGTCCTTTTTCTCTTACAGGCTCCCATCTAGGATGCCATAATACAATTTGTCATAATGTCTCCCCAGTCTCCTCTTAACTATGGCAATTTCTTAGATTTTCCTTGTTTTCAATGACCTTAACAGTTTTGAGGAGTACTGGTCAGCTATTTTGTAGAATGCCCATTGAATGGAATCTCTCTGGTGTTTTTCTCATGATTAGACGGGTTATTTATAGGTTTTAGAGAGGAAGACCACAAAGGTAAAATATCATTCTCAGCACATTATATCAAAGGTAAATACTATTAACATTACTTATTACTGTTGATGTTAACATTCTTCACCTGGCTGAGGTAAGGTTCTCCTCTTTAAGAGTATCAATTCACCCTTTTCATGCTGTATTCTTCGTAAGTCATGATGTGCAGCCCATGCTTAAGGAGTGTGGAGTTAACATCTACCTTCTTGAGGGTAATGTAGCCACATAAATTATTTGAGATTCTTCTGCCTTGTTGGTTTATCTATTCTTGGGTGTTTTTTTTTGCTTGCTTAATCATTTATTTATGTAAGTATAGACATAAGAATATTTATTTTATACTCTGAATTATAATCCAATACTACTTTGTCTTATTGTTCAAATTGTTCCAGCCTTGGCCACTTGGGAGCTCTTTCAGTCGGCTCCTGTGTCCCTTTGACATATCACCATCCATGTGGACTTTTACTGGCTACTTCTTTATGCCACTATAAGACACTACTACAAGATGCTACAGACTCATATGTATATTTCTTGCCCCAGTCAGTCCTATCATCAACCAGTTCTCCAAGGATTCCACTTTTTATTGACGAATGGCATTAGAAAGCAAAATGTGAATGCTAAATGTGCTCATTGATGCTGCAGTGTTATTACTTCTAGACCTTCTAAGCTGACAGAGGAAGCAAATATATGGGTGTATACTAGCCTGCATTTATACACATATCT
Source organism: Hyaena hyaena (assembly GCF_003009895.1). Lineage (NCBI taxonomy): Eukaryota > Metazoa > Chordata > Mammalia > Carnivora > Hyaenidae > Hyaena > Hyaena hyaena. The sequence goes on along the minus strand of NW_024081080.1, from coordinate 1,542,741 downwards.
ATAAGCATTTCTAAAGGTAGCCATCTGTGTCTATATTAAGCTAAATATGAGTTTGTACTGATGTCTCCAACTCTAATCCGTTACCATATGGATCATTGTAGCCTTCTCCCCTGCTTGCAGGGATCCCACTCCCATCTACCATGAATTTACTTAGTCATCCAGTTCCAATTCACATGTATAGTAGTTTCAAAATTGTTAAACACACCTCTGTGGAGACAACTTTATCAAATAGAGTACATGCTTATTTACAGTTTCTTTGGTCTTTAGTCTGAGAAACGTACTCATTTCCAAAGTCACTTAAGTCAGCCCTTTTTTCCCCACCTCCTTCAGTTGTTTCATACACATATAATATAATTAGATTCTTCTATCACATTCTACAATTCCATCCTGAAATCAATCCCCTGATGGCTTCCTAAATTATTTTTAAACGTTTGCATTCATTAGGATTCAGTCTTTGTGCTATAAGGTTCTATGGGTTTTGAAAACTGTATTCTCATGTGTTCTCCATTACTGTATCATACAAAATAGTTTTATCACCCTAAAAAGCCACGGTGCTTTACTTATTCAGTCTTTTCTCCTCCTCCTCAAACCTCTGGCAACCACCAGTCATCTGTTTACCATCTCTACAGTTTTGTCTTTTCCAAATGTTATATAAATGGAATCTTGCAGTATGTAGCCTTTCCAAACTGACTTTTTTCACTTAGCGATATATATTACAGATTTATCCACATATTTGTGTGGTTGGATACCTTATTCCCTTTTTTATCACTAAATAATAATTCACTATATGTAGGTGCATGCTTTGCATTTACCTATTGAAGGATATCCTGGTTGCTTTCAGTGTTTAGTGATTATTAATAAAGCTGCTATAAACATTCACATGCTACTTTTTGCCTAGAAATAAGTTTCAAATAAGTTACATAAATATTTAGGAGGGAAGTTGCTGGGTTGTATGTTAAGACTATGTTTAGCTTTGTAAGAAACTGCTAAACTGTCTTCCAAAGTGGTGCTACCATTTTTGTATTCCCACTGGCAATGAATGAGGGTCCCTTTTGCTCTGCATCTTTGCCAGCAATTGACATTGTCAGTTTTTTGGATTTTAGCCTTCCTAATGGCTGTTTAGTAGTATTTTGTTATTGTGTTAATTTGCATTTCACAAGTGACAACCTAGATTGCTTTTGATTGGCAATCTACAAATGTTTTAAACAATAGTTAGGGTTTTGTTTACCAATTCTCCCTTTATTGGAATCGAGGGAGCAAATGCTTATAAAGTGCTAGGCTTTACTTCTGTTGGAAAAATCGTTTAAAATTCAGGCTACTACCTTTTTATAAATGTGTAGATTATGTGCTTCTATGTTAATTAGCTACAACATAGGCAGAGGAAGCATCTGCTATAGCAAATGGTGAGTCACTGGTGGCAGAGTCAATTCAATATGATTATTATGCGGAAAATAGAAGGAATTTTATTGGTAAGCAAGATGCCTATAATTGTTTTTCTGGTTATATCCAGAACTTCCCTTTATTTGCTCCATCACTATGACACACACACACGCACACACACACACACACACACACACACACCCTACTATCTATCCTTGCCACCTAAACATGTGAAAGAGACATACTCAGAGTGTGTGTGTGTGTGTCTGTGTGTCTGTGTGTGTGTTTCTGTATATACACACATATAGCATGATTTCTTCTTGCTTTAGAAACAGATAACCAGAGCGACTTAAATGCCTTCTCCCATCAGAATGTTACTTGCTGATACATAATTTCTTCTAAGACTATTAGTTGCATCTGATCTTTATTGCCCTGTGCCCCTAACTTAGTTTCACCCTTTCTGAGTATACTCAGTACTGCCATGTTGCCCCTATCTTTTCCAGGCTACAAACTTGCCTTTCCCTCTTCAATCCTGATTGTACCTTATCCATCCATTCCTTCCAGGTCACACTAGGCCAAAAAAAAAATGCTAATTAGTTAAATCAACTTTATTTTAAATGTTAGAGCAAAGAATGCCACTAACATTGAACATTTACAATGCACTATGTTCATACATGTTTCTCATTTTATTCTCACAATGACCCTAGGAGGTGATTGTTTTTCCCATTTTATAGATGAGAAATTGAGTTAAGTAACATGCTATAATACTTTTGCACATGTTATTTCCTCTGCCTAGAACACTCCTTCAGTTCTTTTTGTCAAGCTACCCAAAAGCTTCAGAAACATTCAAGCTTCAGAAACGGCTTCAGATGTTACTTTCTTAGGTGGTGGTCTTAGCACTGCATATGTCAATTTTGAAAAGACTCTATAAGTAATTCTTTTGTTTGCTTACTTGGGGCCACTGCTTTTTTTTTTTATTGAGATAAAACTGACATATAACATATGCATGTATAAGTTTAAGTGTGCAAGGTAATGATTTGATATATTGCAAAATTGTTAACCACAGTAAGGTTAGTTAACACCTCCATCACCTCACATAATTAACATTTTGTTTGTAGTAAGAACATTTAAGATATACCCTCTTAGCAACTTTCACATAGTCCATAACACAGTATTGCTAACTATAGTCACCACACTCTACATTAGATCCCCAGAACTTATTCGTTTTATAGCAATTCTCATCTTTTTAAAATTTTTTTAATGTTTGTTTATTTTTGAGAGAGAGCAGAGGAGGGTCAGAGAGAGAGGGAGACACAAAATCTGAAACAGGCTCCAGGCTCTGAGCTGTTAGCACAGAGCCTGATGTGGGGGTCGAATTCACAAATGTGAGATCATGACCTGAGCCGAAGTCGGACACTTTAACCAACTGAGCCACCCAGGTGCCCCTCATCTATTTCTTTTTAATTTTAGTGCAGTTGACACACAATGTTACATTAGTTGTGGGTGCACAACTTAGTGAATTGACAAGTTTACACATTATGCTATGTTTACAAGTATAGCTACCATTTGTCCCATTACATCACTGTTACAATATCATTGACTGTATCCCTTATGCTCTGCTTTTTATTCCAGTGACTCATTCCATAACTGGAGGTCTGTAACTTTCTCTTCCCTTCACCCATTCTGCCCAACCCCTCACCTCCCTCCCCTCTGATAACCATCAGTTTGTTCTCTGTATTTATAGTTCTGATTCTGCTTTTTGTTTGTTTATTCATCTTTTTAGATTCCATTTATGAGTAGAATCATATGGTATTTGTTTTTCTCGGTCAGACTTATTTCACTTAGCATAATGTCCTCTAGGTCCATCCATGTTGTCTCAAAGGGCACAAACTCACCCTTTTTATGCCTGTGTAATATTCCATTGTAGATGTACCACATTGTCTTTATCCATTCATCTAATGATGGACACTTGGCTCGCTTCCATGTGTTAGCTATTGTAAACAATGCTGCGATAAACAGAGGGGTGCATATATCTTTTTGCAGTAGTGTTTTTGTTTTCCCTGAGCAAATACCCAACAGTGAAATTATTGGATCATATGACATTTTCTAAGCAATTCTGATACTTACCCTTGGTTAAGAGCCATCATGCTAAACTATGATGATGTTGGCCAGGACCGTATTTCACTGATATTTGTAATGCAACTAAATTGGATAGTATCTATTACATTCCACAGCATCTTATTAGTCAGTATTTATTAAATGAGTGATTTGGGGATTTATTGAAATGTAGATTTTGTGTGTGTGTGTGTGTGTGTGTGTGTGTGTGTGTTGCACTGGGTGGGTACATTTAGAACCATTTGAGTACATATATTTGGATAACTGCTATATCTTTAGAGAGCAATAGAAAGGAATCAACAAACAATGAAAATAAAAGACAAACAAAAAGACTCTTAAATACATAGAACAAACGGGTAGTTGCCAGAGGGGAGGTGTGTGAAAGGATAGGAAAAATAGGTTAAGGGAGTTAAGAGTACACTTATCTTGATGAGCACTGACAAATGTATAGAATTGTTGAATCATCACTCTGTACACCTGAAGCTAATATAACACTGTATGTTAATTACACCTGAATTTAAAAAAAACGTAATGATAACTGTGAATGGATCCCATATAGACACTGAGGTGATTATTTTTAGAATGAAGAGAATGCTTATCATATTTTTATTCTTTTTTGGAAACAAAAAACTACCATCTTCATAATGCAAACTACAAAAGGTAAAATCTGATAATCTATTAGGCTAGTGCAGATACACAGTAAATACTTGTAAACCATTGCTTGGTCCATTGCTTGGTAAATGAATTGCCATCAGAAAGATGGACTGCCCATTGACACAATTAGCAATATCTCATCCCTGTTATGGCTGACTAATATTCCACTGTGTGTATTTATGCCACATCTTCTTTATTCATCTATTGATGATTTCTTAGGTTGCTTTCATATTTTGGCTATTTTAATATTCCTGCAATAAGCATAGGAGTGCATATATATATATATTTTTTTTGAATTTAGTGTTTTGGTTTTCTTTGGGTAAATACCCAGTAATGGAATAATTGGATCATCTGGTATTTCTATTTTTTTTTTTTTTTGAGGAAACTCCATACTGTTTTTCACAGCAGCTTTACCATCTACAGTACACAAGTCTTTCTATTTCTCCAAATCTTCACCAATGTTTGTTATTTCTTTTCTTTTTTATTTTAGCCATTCTGTCAGGTGTAAAATGAGATCTCATTGTGGTTTTGATTTGCATTTCCCTGGTGATTAGTGATGAGAATATTATCATGTGCTTGTTGGCCATCTTTGTATGTTTTCTTCAGGAAAATGTCTATTCAGGTCCTCTGACCATTTTTAATTGAATTTTTTTTTTTTTTTGGTTTTGGGGGCCTAGAGGTTATTCTCCTAAGTGAAATAAGTCAGATAGAGAAAAACAAATACCATATGATTTTATTTATTGGAATGTAAATAAAACAAAACAAATGAATAAACAAACAAAAAGCAGAATGAGAGACATAAATACAGAGAGCAAACCAATGATTTCCAGAGGCGAGAAGGGTTTGGGAATGGGTAAAGTAGGTGAGACAGAAAGGGAGATACATGTTTCCAGTTATGGAATGAATAAGTCATGGGAATAAAAGGTACAGCATAGTGAATATAGTCAGTGATACTGCAATACCATTGAATGGGGAAAGATGGTGGCTGCACTTGTGGTGAGCATAGCATAACACATAGAGTTTTCAAATCACTGTTATACACCTGAAACTAATGTGAAACGTGTGTCATGCATACTCGAGTTTTTAAAAAAAGAGACTGAATAAAGTGTTAAGCTATCTACTAAAGGGCATAGATAAAATTTTTAAATATTTCAAAAACACTACAGTAGGAACCCATAAAAGTTTTGGTAGCCTAATATCCTTTACAGGAAAACAAAATCCTTATGATTCTAATCCTTTGGTTACCTTGAGCCCCAGTTAATTGAATGCTAGAAATAATTGTGCCACCAACTTAAATTTAGGAGTTTCTTCATTCTACAAAAGCTTCCATTATATGTTAAAGGTATTTGTTTTAAAGAATTTTACCTTTATTGGCAAGAAATAATGGAAAACATTTCTAATCTATTCTCTAGCAGGATGTGGCAGCACTTTCCACACAACTAGGTATCAGCTAATGAGAGATGAGGTCTCTGATTAGGATTTCAACACTTACCATTAGTACAAGTCAAAATGAAAATTGTGACTGGCAAGTGGTCAAGGATCTCAGTACTAACATAATTCCTCATGTTATTTATTGCTTAAAACAGGGCCCTGCATGGTCCCAGTTCAGTGTCAATTCAAGACCCCAGAAAGGTACTATGCAGCTGACTTGATTTGCCAGAGAAATTTGAAAACTTGTTTAAAACTATTAAGAGCTTCTTGCTGGTTGTTTTTTTTTTTTTTTTTTTTTTTTTTTTTTTTTTTTTTTTTTTTTTTTTTTTTTTTTTTTTTTTTTTGGCAGTGCTAGGTAGAACTTGGCTCATCATGGAGCTAGGGTAATCAGAGAATGAGCAAATGATAATTTAGGTCCTTAGGCAAACATACAAGCTTTGAAGCCAGAGTATTTCTAATTGCATACCTAATGCTTGATTGACATAATTCTGAGATTAGACAACTACACCAAGAATCTGTTTCTAGTTTCTGATGTTTTACCAGTGACCTTCACACAGAGCTGTGCTTCACAAACTGGAAATGGTCCACCAGCATCCAGGATTTATCTTTTTGGAGCATAGATTCTACTTTTGGTTAAAGAAAATCTTTATATTTCAACAAATATATATTGTAGTAGAATGCAAAATTCTTTTTAAATGGTTGGGGAGGGCATTGGTAAGTGTGGAAAAATTTCTAAAACACTGGTGTAAGTTATGGCCACTTTTCTGGAATGCAGTTCTCTTTCACCTCCACCTAAAAGCCTCCTGCTTGCTTTTCAAAAACCAACTCAGAAGTCATTCTCCCCAACTTCCCTACCCGAAGCAGAATATCTCCCTCCTCTTATTTCATTGACTTTCCTCAATGGCCTTACTATGGTATCCATCCCACTAATATGATTAGCCATTTATCTCCTCACTATGTGGAGTGTTAGCTTCAATAAATCAAGGTCTACAAGGTTCTTTATATCCCCAGTTCCCTGCACATTATTAGACCAGAGCAAGCATCTAGTGATTGGATCGATGGATGGATGGATGGATGGATGGTAGAAAAGACAAGAAAATGTCTATTTGTCAAGGTCTACTCACTTGAACAAGATTGTGAGCTCCTCTCCTAACATTCTACGTGAGGCCTCTGAATATAGAACTAGATGACCACTGGGTTGTTTCAACTTGTGTGTCAGTTATGCCATAATTGTTTTTTTGTTTGTTTGTTTTAGTGCAGAGAAATCAATGTGATTCACCCTACTACAAGGCTCAGGAAGAAAAATCATGTGATCATATCAATTCAGACAAAACATTTAACAAAATATAATACTAATTCATGATAAAAACTCTTAGAAAACTTGTAGAGGGAACAATATTTAAAACCCTACAGCTAACAATGTACTTTATGGTGAAAGACTGAAGGCTTTCCTTCCAAGATTAGAAACAAGGTAAGGATGTCTGGTCTCATCACTTCTAGTCAGAATTGTGCTGTGGGTTCTAACCAGCACAATAGGAAAGAAAAATAATAGGTAAGAGGCAGCAAGTTTTGAAAGGAAATAAAACTCTTTATTTGCAGATGTGATCATTTTTGTAGAAAAATTATACAAAAAAATCTACAAAACAACTACTAGAACTAGTAAGTGAATACAATAAGTACACAGGATACAAAATCGCTATTAAATAGTCAATTGTATTCCTACATAGTAGTAGTGCTCAGTCAGAAACTGACATTTTTAAAAATACTTTCCATGATAGCATCTCAAATATGAAATAATGTTAACATGTAAGCTTTTCCTAACTGATCTACCCTAATTTTTCTTGTAGAAATTGTCAGTCTAATTCTAAAATTTATCTGGAAAGGAAAAGGACCTAAAATATCCAAAACAGGTTTCAAAAAGAACAGCCTTGGAGGACTTATGCTACCTAATCTCAAGGCTTATTAGATAGCAACAGTAATCAAGATATAGTATTCTTAATATAAAAATAGTTTATCTTTTCAAATTAGTGTTTTCATTTCCTTTGACAAAATATTCATTAGTAGAATTACTGGTTCATATGTTTATTATATGTTTATTGCAGCATTATTTACAATAGCCAAAATATGGAAGCAACTCAGATGTTCACTGATAGATGAATGGATAAAAAATGTGAGGCAGATATATACATAATGGAATATTACTCAGCCATAAATTGGAATGAGATCTTTCCATTTGTAACAACATGGATGGACCTGGATGGTATAACACTAAGTGAAAAAATTTAGACAGAGAAAGACAAATGCCATATGACTTAACTTATATGTGGGATTGAAAAAACAAAACAAACAAACAAAAACTGACTCTAAATACAGAAAACAAACTGATAGTTGCCAGAGAGAGGATAGTTATGGGGATAGATGAAATAACTGATGAGGATTAAGGAATGCATTTATGATATGAGCACTGGGTGATGTATGGAAAGGTTGAATCACTATATTGTACACCTGAAACTAATATATCACTGTATGTTAACTAACAGGAATTATAAACTTTAAAAAAATTTAAATATAAAAGGAGATTGAGTAAGTCATCTAAGAAGAACTGAAGTAGTTACTGCCCTAGAGCAAAGATTTACACTGTGGAATTTGGAAGCCCTCCACCACAATGGTCCTATTGTACATGGATGGGGCTTATAGGCCTCATATTTGGGGTAGCCAGTCCTTTTGCTCAATCCCTAGACACAATATGAAACTTCAGAACATCAACAATAAAAAGAAGACCCCAAGATGTCCTACAGAGGAAAAACATTAACAATTAAAGGAACAAGAATTGGACTAGATGGGAGGTGTCCTTGTGGCTCAGTGAGTTAGGTTAGGTGTCCAACTCTTGATCTCAACTAAGGTCTTGATCTTAGGGTCGTGAGTTCAAGACCTGCATTGGGCTCCATGCTGGGCATGGAGCCAACTTTTAAAAAATGGAATCGATTGGTCATCGCATCAGCAACATGGGGTATTAGAACAGTGGAGAAATACCTTCAAAGTTCTGAGGGAAAATTATTTTGAACCTAGAGTTTCATTTCTAGCCAACCATAAATTGAGCTTCATGATAAACACATTTGTAGATTTCAAAGACTTAAAGTTCACCTCTCACCTTTCTCTTAAAAGTTTCTTAGGAATATACTTCAGCAAAATGAGATGGTAAAGAAGGCAGAGATATACACTGGATTCTAGAAACAGTGGACCTAATACCAGAGGTTAATAAAAGTAAATCCAAGGGTGACAGTTCCATCACAGGCCTAAGGAGCATTCTGTGCGGATGGAAGAAAGGCGGACTCTAGGAGAGAGCATCCAAAGAGAAAAAGGAGAAGGAATCCGGTTCAAGATTTTATCCACCTTTAAGAAATTAAGGAAACAATAGATGCTGCAGACAGTGTGAGAAGAAAATAAAATCAATTAGAAAATCTAGAAGAGACACACTCCCTGCTTATAAACTTTCCTCCCCTGTCATTTGGGAAACGTGGAGACAAAGGGGGCGTAGAGGCTCCCTCCGCCCGGTTCCACCCTCCGGGCTGCATTCGGGGCTGCAACGGGAGCCGGCATGCAGGCAGGGGCACCCTGCAGGCTCCAGGCTCTGAACTGTCAGCACAGAGCCCAACGCGAGGCTCTAACTCACAAATGTAGTGAGATCTTGACCTGAGATGAAGACAACACAACTAACTGAGCCACCCAGGTGCTCCAAGATTTTGCATTTCTAACAAGTTCCAGTGTGGAAGCCGATCAGTGGAATAAGATGGCGGCATGAGCAGAGACTTCTAAGGGCTGCCTCAAGAAACAAGCCAAACTACACATGGTGGAGAGTCCCAAATACTACTACCAGTAGTGAAACAAAATATCCAAACCCTCCACAACAGAAACCAAGAGACACCATCCAAAGAACACTTCCTGGACAGACATGCCCTGAATAGTCAAAAGAGCCCTCTCTAATACAGCATAACTTGCAGGGGCTGTCGTACAACAAGCTTTTAAAATTAACAAGAGATAGAAAGCTAACCAAAATGACGAAACGGAAGAACTCTCCTCCAAAGAAACTCCAGGAAAAAATGACAGCTAGAGAACTGCTCAAAACAGATATAAGCAACATAACTGAACAAAAATTTAGAACAATAATCATAAAATTAATCGCCGGGCTTGAAAAAAGCATGGAGGACATCAGAGAAACTATAGCTAGAAACACTATGGAACTTAATAGTACTTATGGTGAATTTTAAAATGGGATAAATGAGATACACGATAAACTGGAGGCGTCCAATGCACGAATTGAAGAGGCAGAAAGGAGAATAAGTGATTTAGAAGACACTATTATAGAAAAAGAAGAAAGTGAGAAAAAGAACAATAAACTAATCCAGGAACATGAAAGAAGAGTTCTAGAGCTCAACGATACAATCAAATGGAACAATACCGCATGATAGGAATTCCAGAAGAGGAAGAGAGAGGGAAAGGTGCTGAAGGTGTCCTGGAACAAATTAGAGCAGAGAACTTCCCCAACCTGGAGAAAGAAGTAGAAGTTGAAATTCAAGAGGCACAGAGAACTCCCCTCAGATGTAACTGGAATTGATCATCTGCACGACATATCATAGTGAAACTGGCAAAATATAAGGACAAAGAGAAAATTTTGAAAGCAGCTAGGGAGAAAAGGGCCCTAACATACAAAGGGAAATCTATCAGAGTAGTGACAGACAATCTCCTGAAACTTGGCAGAGGCCAGAAACGAATGGCAGGGGATCTTCAATGTGATGAATGGAAAAAATATGTAGCCAAGAATCCTCTATCCAGCAAGCCTGTCATTCAGAATAGAAGGAGAGATAAAATTCTTTCCAAATAAACAAAAAATGAAAGAATTTGTCACCACTAAACCAGCCCTACAAGAAATCCTGAGGGGGACTCTCTGAGGGAAGTGTTGGCAAGAAACGCAAGATACCAGAGACACCACCACAAGCATGAATCCCACAAAGGACACAATGACTCTAAACCCACATATTTCAATAATAACACTGAATGTAAATGGGATGAATGCTCCAATCAAAAGACATAGGGTAGGAGAATGGATAAAAAAACAAATTCCATCTATTTGCTGTCTACAAGAAACGCATTTTAGACTGGAAGATACCTTCAGATTAAAAGCAAGGGGATGGAGAAATTTATATCATGCTACGGGAAGACAAAAGAAAGCAGGAGTAGCTATACTTATATTAGACAAACTGCACTTTAAATTAAAGACAATAACAAGGGATGAAGAAGGGCATTATATAATAATTACAGGGTCTATCCATCAGGAAGAACTAACAATCATAAATGTATACGCACCGAATATGGGATAACCTAAATATTTAAAACAATCACAAACAAAAACAATCTTTGAGATAAGAATGTGCTAACAGTAAGGGACTTTAATACTACACTTACAGCAGTGGATAGATCAACCAGACAGAAAATCACTAAAGAAACAATAGACTTGAATGACACATTGGGCCAGATGGAACTGAGAGATATATTCATAACTCTACATCCTGAGGCCATGGAATTCACGTTCTTCTCAGGAGCACATGGCACATTCTCCAAGATAGATCACCTACTGGGACATAAAGCAGCCCTCAATAAATATAAAAGAATTGAGATCATACCATGCACACTGTCAGATCACAATGCTTTGAAACTTGAAATCAGTCACAGAAAGAGGTCTGGAAAACCTCCAAAAACATGGAGGTTAAAGAACACCCCACTAAAGAATCAATGGGCCAATCAAGCAATTAGAGAAGAAATTAAAAAATATATGGAAACAAATGAAAATGAAAATACAACAACCCAAACTCTATGGGATGCAGCAAAGGCAGTCCTAAAAGGAAAGTACATTGCACTCCACGCCTATTTCAAGAAATTAGAAAAACGGCAAGTGCAAAATCTAATAGCTCGCCTAAAGGAACTAGAGGGAGAGCAACAAGAGCACCCCAAACCCAGTAGAAGAAGAGAAATAGTAATAATCAGAGCATAAATAAAGAACATAGAGACCAAAGAAACAATTGAACAGATCCATGACACCAAGAGTTGGTTTTTGAAAAAATAAACAAAATTGACAAACCTTGAGCCAGGCTTCTCAAAAAGAAAAGAGAGAGCACCAAAATAGACACAATCACGAATGAAAATGGACTTATTACAACCAACCCCTCAGAAATACAAGCAATTATCAGGGAATACTATGAGAAATTATATGCCAACAAATTGGACAACTTAGAAGAAATCAGCAAATTCCTAAACACACACTCACTACCAAAATTCACACGGGAAGAGATAGAAAATCTTAACAGACCCATAACGAGTGAAGAAATCGAATCATTTATCAAAAATCTCCCAAAAAATAAGAGCCCTGGACCTGATGGCTTCTCTGGGGAATTCTACCAGACGTGTAAAACAGAATTAATCCCAGTTCTTCTCAAGCTATTCCACAAAATAGAAATCGAAGGAAAACTTCCAGACTCATTCTATGAAGCCAGCATCACTCTGATTCCCGAGCCAGACAGAGATCCAGCAAAAAAAGAGAACTACAGGCCAATATCCTTGATGAATACGGATGCAAAAATCCTCAACAAGATCCTTGTAAATCGAATCCAACAGCACATATAAAGAATTATCCACCAAGATCAAGTGGGATTCATTCCTGGGTTACAGGGCTGGTTCAGTATTCCCAAATCATTCAATGTGATACATTACATCAACAAAAGAAAAGATAAAAATCATATGATCCTGTCAATAGATGCAGAAAAAGCATTTGACAAAATACAACATCCCTTCTTAATAAATACACTCGAGAAAGTTGGGATAGAAGGAACTTACTTAAACATCATAAAAGCCATCTACGAGAAGCCCTCAGCTAACATCAGTCTCAATGGGGAAACACTGACAGCTTTCCACCTGAGATCAAGAACACAACTCTCACCACTGCTGTCTAACATAGTGCTGGAAGTCCTAGCATCAGCCATCAGACAACAAAAGGAAATCAAAGGCATCAGAATCAGCAAAGAAGTAGTCAAACTTTCACTTTTCGCATACGACAGGATACTCTACATAGAAAACCCAACAGACTCCACCAGAAGCCTACTAGAGCTGAACCATGAATTCAGCAAAGTTGCAGGGTACAAAATCAATGTAAAGAAATCGGTTGCATTTTTATACACCAACAGTGAAGCAACAGAAAGAGAAATGGAGAAACTGATCCCATTCACAATTGCACAGGAAACCATAAAATACCTCGGAATAAACCTAACCAAAGATACAAGAGATCTACATGATGAAAACTATAGAAAACTTATGAAGGACATTGAAGAAGATACAAAGAAATGGAAAAACATTCCATGCTCATGGATTGGAAGAATAAATATAGTTAAGATGTCATTACTACCCAAAGCACTCTACACATTCAATGCAATTCCAATCAAAATTGCACCAGCATACTTCTCAAAACTAGAACAGACTATTCTAAAATCTGTATGGAACCACAAAAGACCCCGAATAGCCAAAGTAATATTGAAAAATAAAACCAAGACGGGAGGTATCACCATCCCAGACATTAGCCTCTACTACAAAGCTGTCATCATCAAGACAGTATGGTAATGGCACTAAAACAGACACATAGACCTATGGAATAGAATAGAGAACTCAGAATTGGACCCAAAAGTATACAGCCAACTGATCTTTGACAAAGCAGGAAAGAATATCCAATGGAAAAAAGACAGCCTCTTTAACAGATGGTGCTGGGAGTACTGGACAGCACCATGCAGAAGAATGAAACTAGATCATTTTCTCATACCATACATAAAAATAAACTCAAAATGGATAAGGACCTGAACATGAGACAGGAAACCATCAACACCCTAGTGGAGAAAGCAGGAAGCAAACTCCTGGACCTCCACCGCAGCAACTTCTTACGTGACACATCCCCAAAAGCAAAAGAATCAAGAACAATAATAAACTATTGGGACCTCATCAAGATTAAAAGCTTCTGCAAGGCCAAGGAGACAGTCCATAAAACTAATGGACAACCGACGGAATGGGAAAAGATAGTTGCAAGTGACATATCAGATAAAGGATTAATATCCAAAATCTATAAGGAACTCACCAAACTCCACACCTGAAAAACAAACAATCCAGTGAAGAAATGGGCAGAAGATATGAACAGACACTCTTCCAAAGAGGACATCCAGATGGCCAACAGACACATGAAACCATGCTCAGCATCCCTCTTCAGCAGGGAAATACAAATCAAAACCACACTGAGATACCACCTCACACCAACCAGAGTGGCTAAAATGAGCAAATCAGAGGACTCTAGCTGCTGGCGAGGATGTGGAGAAACGGGCACCTTCCTACACTGTTGATGGGAATGTAAACTGGTGTAGCCCCTCTGGAAAACAGTGTGGAGGTTCCTCAAAAAATTAACACTAGAATTCCCCTATGACCCAGCAATAGCACTGCTAGGAATTTACCCAAGGGATTCAGGAGTGCTGATGCATAGGGACACATGTACCTCAATGTTCATAGCAGCACTCCCAGCAATAACCAAAACATGGAAAGAGTCCATCAACGGACGAATGGATCAAGAAGATGTGGTTTATCTATACGATGGAATACTACATGGCAATGAGAAAGAATGAAATCTGGCCATGTGTAGCCACATGGATGGACCTTGAGGGTGTTATGCTGAGCGAAATAAGTCAGGCAGAGAAGGACAAATATTGTATTTTTTCACGTATAGGAGGATTAGGAGGAACTTAACGGAGGACCTTGAGGGAGAAGAAGGGGGGAATAGTGGGGGAGAGGGAGAGAACCAAACCATGAGAGACTCTTGAATGCTGAGAACAAACTGAGGACTGATGTATGGGGGGGGACAGAGTAATAGGCATGAAGGAGGGCACTTGTGGGGATGAGCACTGGGTGTTATATGGAAACCAACTTGAGAATAAACTAGGAAAGAAAGAAAGGAGAGAAAGGAAAGAGAGAAAGATGAAAGAAAGAAAAGAAAGAAAGAAAGAAAGAAGGAAAGAAGGAAAGAAGAACGAACGAACGAAAGAAAGAAGGAAAGAAGAAGGAAGGAAAGAAGAAGGAAGGAAAGAAAGAAGGAAAGAAAGAAGGAAAGGAAGGAAGGAAGGAAGGAAGGAAGGGAAGGAAGGAAGGAAGGAAGGAAGGAAGGAAGGAAGNAAGGAAGGAAGGAAGGAAGGAAGGGAAGGAAGGAAGGAAGGAAGGAAGGAAGGAAGGAAGGAAGGAAGGAAGGAAGGAAGGAAGGAAGGAAGGAAGGAAGGAAGGAAGGAAATCCGGAAGAAAATAATACATGACAGATGAAAGAAAGAAAAATTCTAGATAGCCACAATAATATAAACACTGCATACTGATTTTCAACTTTCAGAAATAACCAATATACAAAAGCACAGGATACTTAATTATAGATATAGTTAATTATACAGAACAAAACATAAATGTTATCCCTCTTGGTAACATGAAAGGTAGAAGTACAAATGACATGAGTTAATAGGTATAAAAGATGAGAGATAAAGAGAAGAGCAAGGAACTAATGGCCTTATCTTACAAATAGAGTTTAGAGATACTGTCTGTAATTTATGGAACAAGAAATAAAGGTCTAAGTATATTCCTCAAACAAATGAATGGAGGACCTAAACATTACGCTAACTACATTGGGAAAAGAGGTAGAATAATTGAGGTAAAGCCTCATTTATCACAGGACAAAATTAATATACAAAATCTAAAGTAGATAAATAATAGCAGTATATATCACCAGAAGAACTAGACTGAAATAGCTAAGAGAGTTAAAGATAATAACCTCAGAAGATTAGGACTAGAGATAGGGAGTGTTAGAACAGTAAAATGTTGTTTACATTCTCTGCCTTTAAGTACATATAGCTTATATGTTTTAAAACCGCATGTGTGTATGACTTGGCTACTTTAAAACCAACCAGGACATTGAAACACAAATCTGTTGCCACTGCTTAACTCAAACCACCGTTTGAGAATCCGCACCTGAGAAAAAAAATGCTGGCAAAGGGCTATCCAAGCATAGCTCCTGTCTCTATTATTCAACTTGCCTGTTTCCCCAACCCTGCACCAAAGCCCATGTCCTTTCTGTTAGGACAGAAATTTAACACAAACCCGCTTCATTCTCAGCCACTGAGATTACTGTTTATGGCTCTATATGTATCAAGTAAATGCATATTTAAGTGTACAACTTGGTAAGTTTTGACATATGTATGTACATATAGCTACCACAGTGAAACTATCATCACAGTCAAAATATCCATCACCCCCAAATGTTTCCTCACACCCTTCGTGTAATCTCTTTCTGCTCAGACTCATCTTCAATGACCTCTACATTCTTGGGCAACCACTGATCTGCTCTCCGTCACTATAAACTAGTTTTTATTTTCTACAATTTTATATAAACAGAAGAATACAATGTTTACTCTTTTTTTTTTTTTGGTCTGGTTTCTTTCACTCAGCAGAATTATTTATAATTCATTCATTTTATATAACGTGTCAGCAGTTCATTTCTTTTTATTGATAAAGCATATTGTGTTGTATGGATGTAACAGAGTTTGTCCATTCGCCTGTTGATGGATATAATGGATTATTTCCAGCTTTTAGTTACTACAAATAAAACTGTTACAGGCACTGGTGTACAAGTGTTTGTGTGGACATATGCTTTTATTTCTCTTAGGACATACCTAGAAGAGTTAACTGTTAGGTTGTATGGTAAGTTTATGTTATACGAAACTGTCAAACTGTTTTTCTAAAGTGAATGTACCATTTTATATTCCCACCAATGTAGTATGAGATTTGCAATTTCTCTCATCAAAAGTTGGTATGGTCAGACTTTTTAAGTTTAGCTGTTCTAATGGGTGTGTAATGGTCTTTATTGTGGTTTTAATTTGCTTCCTCCTAAGTTACTAATGATATTGAACATCTTTTCATATATCTTCTTTGGTGAAGTATCTGTTCAAATCTTTCACTCATTTTTAAAAATTGACTTCTTTCTTATTATTTTGTGTTCAGGGTTCATTGTATATTCTGGATACAAATTCTTTATAGAATATGTGATTTGCAAATATTTTTCTTCTAATCTAGATCTTTTCTTTTAATTGTCTTAACAAGAGAAGAGTTCTTAACTTTGATGAAGTTCAGTTTATCACTTTTTTTTATGGATCCTCTTTTTGCTGTCATATCTAAAAAAATCTTTGCTTCATAGTGTTAGAATTTATATTTGGGTCTATTATCCATCTTCAGTTATATTTTTAGAGTATGAATTAATCAAGGGCTTTTTTTTTCTTAAATAGTTTATTGTCAAGTTGGTTTCCATACAACACCCAGTGCTCATCCCCACAAGTGCCCTCCTCCATTCCCATCACCCCCTTCCCCTCTCCCCCTCCCCCATCAGCCCTCAGTTTGTTTTCAGCATTCAAGAGTCTCTCATGGTTTGCCTCCCTCCCTCTCCCCAACTAGTTTTTCCCCTTCTCCTCCCCCATGGTCCTCTGTTAAGTTCCTCCTACTCCTCCTATAAGTGCAAACATATGATATCTGTCCTCTGCCTGACTTATTTCGCTCAGCATAATACCCTCAAGGTCCATCCATGTGGCTACACGTGACCAGATTTCATTCTTTCTCATTGCTATGTAGTATTCCATTGTATAAATATACCACATCTTCTTGATCCATTCATCTGTTGATGGACACATAGGCTCTTTCCATGTTTTGTTTATTGTTGAGAGTGCTGTTATGAACATTGGGGTACATGTGCCCCTATGCATCAGCACTCCTGTATCCCTTGGGTAAATTCCTAGCAGTGCTATTGCTGGGTCATAGAGGAGTTCTAGTGTTAATTTTTTGAGGAACCTCCACACTGTTTTCCAGAGGGGCTGCACCAGTTTCCATTCCCACCAACAGTGTAGGAGGGTGCCCATTTCTCTATGTCCTCGCCAGCATCTAGAGTCCTCTGATTTGCTCATTTTAGCCACTCTGGTTGGTGTGAGGTGGTATCTCAGTGTGGTTTTGATTTGTATTTCCCTGATGAGGAGGGATGCTGAGCATCGTTTCATGTGTCTGTTGGCCATCTGGATGTCCTCTTTGGAGAAGTCTCTCTTCATGTCTTCTGCCCATTTCATCACTGGATTATTTGTTTTGTGGGTGTGGAGTTTGGTGAGTTCCTTATAGATTTTGGATCTTCACCAATCAAGGGCTATTTTTTTAAATTTAAAGCTTTTATTTTAATTCCAGTTAGTTAACATATAGTATTACATTAGTTTCAGATGTATAATATACTGATTCAGCAATTCCATACATTACCTGGTGCTCATCACAAGTGCACTTCTTAATCCCTGTCACCTATTTAACATATCTCCCCACCCACCTCCCCTCTGGTAGCCATCAGTTTGTTCTCTATAATTAAGAGTCTTTTTCATGGTTTGTGTCTCTCTTTACCTTTGCTCATTTGTTTTGTTTCTTAAATTCCACATAGGAGTGAAATCACATGGTATTTGTCTTTCTCTGACTGCTTTATTTTGCTTAGGATTATATTCTCTAGCTTCATCCATATTGCAAATGGCAAGATTTCACTCTTTTTAATGGTGGAATAATATTCCATTGCATATATATTCCCACTTTTTCTTTATCCATTCATCAATCAATGGACACTTGGGCTGCTTCCATATCCCGGCTATTGTAAATAATGTAGCTATAAATATGGGGCTGTATGTATCCCTTTTTTTTAAAAAAAATAATGTTTTTTTATTTTTGAGAGAGAGAGAATGAATGGGGGAAGGGCAGAGAGAGAGGGAGACACAGGATCTGAAGCAGGCTCCGGCTGACAGCACAGAGCCTGACGCAGGGCTCGAACTCCTGAATTGTGAGGTCATGACCTGAGCTGAAGTTGTATGCTTAACCGACTGAACCACCCAGGCGCCCCTACATGTGTCCCTTTTAATTAGTATTTTTGTATTCTTTGGCCAAATACCCACTAGTGTGATTGCTGGATCATAGGGTAGTTCTATTTTCAACTTCCTGAGGAACCTCCATATTGTTTTCCACAGTGGCTATAACAGATTACATTCCCACCAACAGTGCGGGAGGGTTCCTTTTTCTCCACATCTCTGACAACACCTGTTGTTTCTTGTGTTGTTGATTTTAGCTATTCTTACAGGTGTGAGGTGATATCTTACTGTAGTTTAAAAAAAATTTTACGTTTTTTATTTATTTCTGAGAGAGAGAGAGACAGCGTGAGCAGGGGAGGGTCAGAGAGAGAGGGAGACACAGAATCTGAAGCAGGATCCAGGCTCTGAGCTAGCTGTCAGCACAGAGCCCGATGCTGGGCTCGAACCCATGAACTGTGAGATCATGACCTGAGCCAAAGTCGGCCTCCCAACCAACTGTGCCACACAGGTGCCCCATCTCACTGTAGTTCTGATTGGCATTTCCCTGATGGTAAGTTATAATGAATATCTTTACATATGTTTATTGGCCATCTGTATGTCTTCTTTGGAGAAATGCCTGTTCATGTCTTCTGCTCATTTTTTAATTGGATCATTTGTTTTTCTGGTGTTGAGTTATATAAATTCTTTATATATTTTGGATATTAAACCTTTATTGGATATGTCATTTGCAAATATTGTTTCCCATTCCATAGGTTGCCTTTAGTTTTGTTGATTATTTCCTTTGTTTTGTAAAAGCTTTTTATTTCAATGTAGTCCCACTAGTTTATTTTTGCTTATTTTCTCCTGCTACAGGAGACATCTAGAAAAAAATTACAATTGCCAATGTCAAAGAGGTCATTGCCTATGTTCTCTTTTACGAATCTTAAGGTTTCAAGGTCTCACATTTAGGTCTTTAATACAGTTTGAATTTATTTTTGTATATGGTATAAGAAAGTAGTCCAGATGCACGTGGGTGGTTCAGTCGGTTAAGCGTCCGACTTCAGCTGAGGTCATGATCTTGCAGTTCATGAGTTCAAACCCCACATCAGGCTCTGTGCTGACAGCTCAGACAGAGCCTGGACCCTGATTCAGATTCTGCCTGCCTGTCTATCTGTCTCTCTCTCTCTCTCTCACTCTCTCTCTCTGCTCCTCCCCTGTTCGCCTTCTCTCTCTCTCTCTCTCTTTAAAATAAACAAACATTTAAAAAAAGAAAGTAGTCCAGTTACATTCTTTTTCATGCTGCTGTTCAGTTTTCCCAGCATCATTTGTTGAAGAGACTGTCCTTTTCCCATTGGACATTCTTACCTGCTTTGTTAAAGATTAATTTACTATATAGTTGTGGTTTACTCAGTTTCTTTTAAAAAGAACTTTCTGGGGAACCTGGGTGGCTCAGTATGTTAAGCGTCTGACTCTTGGTTTCAGCTCAGGTCATGATCTCATGGTTTGTGAGTTCGAGCCCTGCATTGGGCTCTGTGCTGACATGTGGAGCCTGCTTGGGATTCTTTCTCTCCCTCTGTTTCCCTGCCCCTCCCCTGCTTGCTCTCTCTGTCTCTCAAAAATATAAGTTTAAAAATAAAAATAAAAACGAACTTTCTTATATCCATTTTTTGCCTTGAGAATAAAGTCTGAATACTAGGGCTTCTATGCACAAGGGGAGGGGATTATTCAGTATCCAGGGTTTCCACAAAATTTTAATGTTTTATTCTCACTGACTCCCTATCTCGGCATTTCCAAATTTCAGACTTCTCTAGGGTCCTACAGACCTGACCAGCATTGTTCTAAACTGTAAGCCCCTTCCATCATTTCTCCTACCTTCTTTATCAGTCAGCATCGTATCCACTTTGTCTTTCAGAAACATATTGAAATCTCTTTTCTGCTAATTACCTCTATTATTAGCTTCAATTTTTTATTTGTTTAATGGTATCTTGGCAGAGAAAGGAGACAAAATTGTTTGATTAGTCAGCCACCTTGATCCACAAGTCTATATACTTCTCAAATTTTAAAGTTTATATGTGTTTTGTGAATTGGGGGGAGGGATATTTGTAATTAGGAGTAATTAACTATAAACTGGACATACCTAACATTGTTTACCTGTTAGTAGAAATTAGAGGATTCATTAGGGTTAAAGCTCTGTGAAAGAGATTAGTAGACAGCAATGAAATCTAATTCTCCATTGCTCCATAGAAAGATAGCTTTGGTCCCTAAATTAACAATCAAATAATGGATATGCATAAAATTGACTCTAATGAATAGAGTATTTTGCTATACTTCATTTCATTTGTTTATGTTTTATCCTAATTTCTTTTTGAGTGGGTAGCTCTGTTAAGATGCTGTGGAAAAGATTTATGAGACAATATTCAGCATGAGGCTTTCTTCACTCACTGTCATGGTCATAAGCAAGAGTCAGGAATTTTCCTCTGAGAAAAGAAGATTTCCATAGAAACACTCTAATGCTGGATTCTAATCAACAGCCATATTGGGAAAAAATTCTCTCCATTTTATAGCTACTGAAACAGTACTGGTCTGGCATTATGACACATAACCAGTTGTTTTGTATTTACCTCAAGGGAGGGCCTAGAGACACTTGTATACAAGAGGCACTAAAATGCCAAGTTATCTAAGGACAGCATTGCATCTCTAGATTTATCTAATATCACATTGAAATGGTCTTCCTGACCTCTCCATTTTCTTGCCAGTCCTTTTTCTCCCCCCTTGGTGATTCTAGTTTTATAGTGTTTAAGTTCTAAACTTGTGTCCCAGGCCCTTTGCTGTTTTTCCCAGTAGTGGTTTGTGTTTCACCACTGATTACCCTCCCTGCATCTAAGATACTTATCTTAGACTCTCCTTTGAATTAAATTTACTGACCTTTCCCTTTGGATTGAGCTCTGAGATTCACTCTCTATATTCACATTCCTGTGAGCCAGTAATGTACTTACATTCATATCCTTCTTCCCCTCCAACCCCATGGATATGTTTGGATCATTGTTTCTAGCCTTTCTCTCATTATCTAAGTCCCAGTTATAATAGTTGAACTTTTGTTTATAACATATTTCAGCATCAGTGTAAACTGAATGATGCATATTTCCCTAAAATCCTTCCTATTGCTTAATTTTTCTACATGTTTAGAATATTTTCACCCTCTTACAATCAGTAACTGTCTGTTTCTTAATTCTGCTTCTTACTTCTGTTCTAATCCCCTCCCCCTCAAGTTCTAACTGTCGCAACTTTCTTTTCACTTTACCCTTCCTCAGTACTTGCCCTTGAATGTTGTGTTGTGTTGTGTTGTGTTGTGTTCAAATATGGCTTATGGTTTATGTGATTTAGGTCTCCATTGGGAACCAGAATGGATTTTGTAGTATGCTAATGATAGTCCATTTTTAGACAAGGGGAAAATCCTAGTTTAAGCTAAATGGATTGCATAGGCGATCTCATTTCAGTCATAATCCTACTCTAACCTGCATTGGGCTACCTTTTAAAGGTAAACTGAAACGTGATTATAAAATTTTCAAGCACTGGGGCTCCTGGGTGGCTGAGTAGGTTTAGTGTCTGACTCTCGATTTCAGCTCAGGTCATGATCCCAGGCTCCTAGGATCAAGTCTTTCAGTGGGCTCTATGCTGAGTGTGGAACCTGCTTAAGATTCTCTTCTGCTCCTCTTCCCTGCTTGCATGCTCTCTTTCTCTCTCTAAAAATAAAAATAAATAAGTAAATAATAAATAGAGGGTTTTTTAAATAAAAAATAATATTGTCAAAAGCTACTTAATAATTCATAATTAAGAGGATGCATTTGAGCTAGTGTTTTCTGAATCCAGAGCCCAGGATTACTGGAATGGTTTTATCCTGGTTCTTCTGTAAATTCTATAGGTACATTCTAATTTATAAACTGATTCTATTCACAAATTATAATCTTTAGTAACTTCTAGGTTTTACAAGTGGAAGTAGAAGTTTTTTCTCCCTTACATGTCAAAATGTCTTAAACGTTAGAAGTATAGGGAATTACAAATTAAGCAGAGACTCCCAAGGGAAACCAATGACATCTAGTATATTTTGCTCCCCTTCTTCTTATTCAAAGATGTCACTATTGATTATACCCACAGTTGTAGGGAGAAAAAACTAAATCTTTAACCAAAAGCCCTTTCTATATTACATACATACAAACTGCTTTGTGATTTGTGACTGCAGCTGCTACTTGTAGAGTCTGTCACCATTGGTATTTCTGTGTTCTACTGTGGTCAGCTAAAAAGGCTTTCTTCAGAAAGTTTCCAAATTCCATATTGTTACATTCCAAACTTGTCCCTGTTGCTGTATTCCCAAGCATCTCACAACTATGTCATGTTATTTGAAGCTATGCTTTACTGCATCCTTTAGAGTATTTCCTATGTCACCCTTGCTTATGGTTATGCCATAAAGGTCACCATATGAAAGATGCTTGGGTATCCTTCTGTCATTGCATCTCTGCAAATGTCCGCAATGAACATTGTTTTAGTGCTCACAGACCAGTTGACTTCCAGAATCTCAGTAGTGGTGATCCTTGCTTGGCCCTTTCACATTAAGCATGATTCCAACCCTGATGATAGAACAATGCAATGAGGTTGATGTGACATCTGTGGTGGTTATGGATTTCAAAGTCATACAAAAGCTGGACACAACTTATATTGTCCATTGATGAGAATCAATTCAGTAAACCTCTATAATTCCAGCTCTGTTCTCGATGTTAGGAATAGAGCTGAACCTAGAAACAGATGATTAGAGAAGGAATCCATTTTCCCTCTTTGCATTAGTAGTGTTTCCCTTGATGTGCATCTTAAACAGACTTCACCTTGTCCAGAGGACAAGTTCACACAGGTTCTGAACCTACAAATATAGCTACCTTTAAGGAGCTTACTACCAATGGAGAGAAGAAATTTAATATTAAAGATATATAAGACATTATTTGACAAGTGTTAGGTGATCCAGAGATCCTAAAACTGGGAGGTAAGAAAAGCCAGAGACTGAACTGATTTACAGTATAATTTCTTGCTGATACCACACTGTGGTAATCTCCTCAAACAAAGATACTGTTATTTTTTTTTCTTTCTAGTTTGCAGTCACTTGTATTGTTGGATGGTGATTTTTAAGTCAAAGTACTTATGAAGCAGAAATCAGTGACTGCTTTTTGCTCATGTGAAAAATGTTGGTTATGTTTCACTTTCATGTTTAGATTCACTGCATAATTTCAGTCATCCTCAGACATATTTACAAGGGATGGCAATCCCTAGCTCTCACACCAGAGATGTCCAAGGTGCTAATTTTCCTTGGCATCTGGGCTGATTGCTGCCATCTCTATCCCTACCCCGCTGGGGGCAGCTCCCCTTTAAGTGCTGTGATCAATGTTGAGTGTTCTTGTTTGCTTGCTCTCAGGAGCTGGCACACTCTGTTCAGCAACCAGAACATACTGTGCTTCCCTTCTTGTCACACTGCTTTTAAAACCTCACTACATCCTGTTATGTAGAGCTATCATTGTGCTACAAAGCGAGTTGGGATTATTTGTGTGTTGTTTGTCTATGTATGTGAAAGATAGTATCTAGTTCATTGCCCTCCATATGGTAAGTACTCCATGTTTGTTCAGCAAACAACACCATCCTGAGTGACCCTCTCCAGACCTTTTGTTGAAAATCAAAGCATGCTGAGTTAGGGGTTCTTATAAGATTAAAAGTGTCTTCAGTGCCAGCTTCTGTATTCATTTTATACCCATGACATACTCATCAAGCCAGTTTAGGCAATCCTACTTCACTCATGGGTACTGGGATGCTCACAACTTGCTATGGTAGAATCACCTGGAGATTTTGTTAAATATCTCATGGTATAAATGGTTTTATTTTACTTATGTGGAGATCCCTGGTGATTGATGTTGGGTGATGGTAGTGAATGCAGTGATTGCAATAAGAAAAATAGATTGATTCAAGAACAGTGAAAGAGAAATATTTAAAAATTTTTTTAAACATTTATTTTTGAGAGACAGAGCATGAGTGGAGGAGATGCAGAGAAGGAGACAGAGAATCTGAAGCAGGCTCCAGGCTCCTAGCTGTCAGCACAGAGCCTGATGCAGGGCTCGAACTCACGAACTGTAAGATCATGACCTGAGCCAAAGTTAGACACTTAACCGACTGAGCCACCCAGACACCCAGAAAGATAAATCTTTTTTTTCTCTTAAATCAGTGATTTGCCGATTTTAAAAAGCCTGGTAGCTACCTACCTCTTCTTAAGAGAGATGAAGTACCAGTTTCTGTAAACAGATTTAACTCCAGGAAAGATGGAGTAAAATGTGAAAACCATGATCTATGTGAGAGCGCTATTTAACCAGTGGCAAAACAAGACAGCCTTTTCAGTCTCCAGATAACAGACCAGTCAAGGAATTAAGAATACAGCAGTTTCTCTAAATGTGGTTCAGGGACCTCCTGCATCAAAATCTCATAGTGAACAACTTGAAAAATCAGACTCTAGGGTCTCACCTTAGCCTCCTCTATCTAAATTTGGGGAGGGAAAGGCCCAGGATCCTACATTTTAACACTCATGCCTACTGATTCTGATGCACACCAAAGTTTTGAGAGCCACTGACCTACCAACTCTTATTCTTTTTTTTTTTTTAATGTTTATTTATTTTTGAGAGAGAGACAGACAGAACATGAACAGGGGAGAGACAGAGAGAGAGAGGGAGATGCAGAATCCAAAACAAGCTCCAGGCTCTGAGCTGTCAGCACAGAGCCTGATGTGGGGCTCTAACCCATGGACCGTGAGATCATGACCTGAGCCAAAGTCGGACGCTTAACTGACTGAGCCACCCAGGCGCCCCAGCTCTCTCATTCTTAAGATCCTTTGATTTGATTACTGCCAGTAGTGTAATGAGCCCTTAGTCTACCTCTCCATGGTTAATCCTAAGAAATGAGGTCCAGTTAGGTTCCAACAAAGTTCTGGCTTAAAGGGATGGTTTATTGATAGTCCTATTATTCTTCCAACTGCTAGGTATTTATTAAGGGCCTACGATGTGCCTCTACTCTCAAGAAGCTTATGAAAATTTTCTATTATTTATCTAATACAATCAAATACATTAACCATAAAATAGAATATGAATGAAATTTATTCTATGTCATGGTAAAAAGAGAATAATGTACTCAATTTTGTTAGTTATAAACCATATAAATATAGTTTGTTAGTTATAAACTATATAAATATAGTTTGTTAGCTATAAACTATATAAATAAAATATTATATAAACTATATAATATTAGAAAAAAATATTCAGCAATATCTGGAGAGTCACTAGCAGTAATGGCTATATCCCTTATGTCTTACTGTTAACGAATTGTTTCCAGCTGAGATCCCTATAATATGCAGGTGCTGTTTACCATGTAATTTTACCATAGGAAACAAGGGTGTAATCAGTTAACAAAGTGTAAAGAATTAGATTTTTTTTCCCTTGAGCAAAATGTCTGACGGTGGCCAACGTTCCTGATGCCTCCTCCCTTGTGCAATAGGAAAGCAATATTCAAAGAGAGAAAGCTAGTTTTGTTCATATTCTGCAACTTGCCTCTGAAGGCCATGCTAATGAATGCAAAACTCAAGCTAGAATTCTAGATTGTTTGTATTAGCAGCCACTGATTTTTGTCTTTGCCATTATACTAAACAGAGGATAGTTTCCCAACCTACCTCTAACTGAGACTCAAATAAGGGCATTGTGAATAGAGATCCTCTTTCAGTTTGCAGTGTTTTCTGTGTTTTGATCTGTTTTTGATTGACATCACAGTTGTCACATACAGGCAGTTCCCTTCTAATAAACATTTGATTTATGAATGTTCCATACTCCTCAATAGCCTCTCTCAATGGACTTATAGCTACTCCTACTACCCATGTGAGGTAGATTGTTTCTGCTACCCTGAGCCCTCCTCTTCTGGGAGCTTGAGTTCTCACAAACTCCCATCAGACCCTTTGTAACAATTAATATATGAACATCTTATACTATTGCCACCAGGACACAAGAAGGTGCTAAAGGCCCTACCAGAGCACCCACAGAAATTGAGACCATGAAGGAACATGGAATATGAAAAAATTTCTTGAATTGTAGTTGGTGGTGGCAAGGACAGTCTCCATTTGGACTTCAAACTTCCTTTCCCCTAGAAATAGCATTATAGTGTAATAACATACCTGTGTAAAACTCAGTTAACTGGACAAATTCACCTATTCAAACCACAGCCAGAAATCAAGCCGTAAGCAGATGGCCTCTAAACTGCTGGGGGATATGCATCTCAACTATTGGGAAAGCCATTCAAAAATGCACTGATTACCAGGGTACCTGGGTGCCTCAGTCATTTGAGCAACCAACTTCAACTTAGGTCATGATCTCACAGTTTGTGAGTTCAAGCCCCCACTGGGCTCACTTCCGTCAGCACAGAGCCCACTTTGGATCCTCTGCTCTCTCTCTCTCTCTCTTTTTCTCTCTCTCTCTGCCTCTCCCCTGTGCTCGCTCGCTCTCTCTCTTTCTCTCTCTCTCTCAAAAATAGATAAAACATTTGAAAAAATGCACTGATTACCTGTTTATTCTGTTTGTACATGATTCTGATTAGTTTTAGCAAAATGTCAAGCCTATAGCATATTATAAGTAGTAAACTTAAAGGGAATGGAAAGGACATTATAGGTAAGTGAAGTGAAATCTGATAATTGCTTGCAAGGTAAAAGAAAAAGAAACATTTAAGAAAGTTTAAGAATTCAAAAACCAACCACAATGAAACACTACTTTGCATCTACAAGAATGGTTAAAATTTTAAATATTGACAATATCAAGTATGCTAAGGATGCACAACACTTGAACTCTCATAGATTGCTGGTTGGAGTATAGAATGGTACAGTCATTCTGGAAAACAGTTTAGCAGTTCCTCATAACAAATACATACCATATAACTCAGAAGTTCTACCCTGTGATGTTTACCCAAGAAAAATGAAAACATGTGTCCCCAGAAAGACTCATACATGAAATTTTACATTAGCTTTATTCCTGATAGCCCCAAACTGGAATTAACCTAAATGTCCCTCAATAGGTGAATACATTAAAAATTGTGGTATGTCCATGTAATAAAATATTATCAGTAGGAAAGAACTACTGATACCCAGAACAACATGGATGAGTCTTAAAGACATGCTGAAAAGAAGAAACAATACACAAATCATTCAGTCATATTATATGATTCAACATATGTGACATTCTGGAATAAGAAAAACTAAGCTATGGTGACAGAAATGAAATTAGTGGTTTCCTGGACTAGGGGATCAACCTGAAGAATAACTAGAAGGGGCACAAGAGAAATTTCTGGGGTGATGGAAATGTACTATACCTTTATTTTAGTGGTGGTTACAAAGATGTGTGTATTTTTCAAAACTTCTCAAACTGTATGCTTAAAATGTGTGCATTTTGCTGTATATAAATTATAGCTCAGATTTTCATAAGGTACCAAAATTTGCAAAGGGAGGGGTGACTGGGAGGCTCAATTGGTTAAGCGTCCAACTTCGGCTCAGGTCATGATCTCCCAGTTCGTGGGTTCGAGCCCCGCGTCGGGCTCTGTGCTGACAGCTAGCTCAGATCCTGGAACCTGCTTCAGATTCTGTATCTCCCTCTCTCTCTGACCTTCCACTGCTCACGCTGTCTCTCTCTCAGAAATAAATAGAAACATTTTAAAATTTTAAAAAAATTTGCAAAAGGAAAACCTTCAGAGGATCCCCCTGCTGCTGGTTAAAGCCTAAATTCCTTATCATGATATCTGGTCCTTATGAAATGTGTCCTGCCTCATTTTTTGCCATTGCTCCCACCTCCTACCACTTATTCTAAGGTACTTGTATGTTCAAAAACTGCCATTCTCTTTCCTCTGAACCTCTAAACACAATGCTCTTTATGCCTGGGATTCCTTTTTGCCTTCCCATTCACCACTCAGGACTCAGAGGTAGTACCTCCTCCAAGACATTTCGTTCACTCCTACTCTATATTAGATGTTTTTCTCTTGCTCTCAGAGAACTATATACTTCTCTGTAACAAAGCATGTATTGCTCTGTAATAAAATTGCAATTTTCAAAATTTAATTTTATTTATTTTTTATTTAAATGCAAGTTGGTTAATATATAGTGTAATATTGGTTTCAGGAGTAGAATTTAGCAATTCATCACTTACATATAGTACCCAGTGCTTATCCCTACAAGTGCCATCCTTAATGTCCATCACTCTTTTGGCCCATCTCCCCACCCAGTACCCCTCCAACAGCCCTCTGTTTCTTCTCTGTATTTAACAGTCTTTTATGGTTTGCCTCCCTCTATGTTTTTATCTTATTTTTCCTTCCCTTCCCCTAGTTCATCTGTTATATATTTTGTTTCTTTTTTTTTTTTTTAACGTTTAGTTTTGAGAAAAAGTGAGAGAGGGTAGAGGGGAAGGAGTAGAGAGAGGGAGACAGGATCTGATGCCAGCTCTGTGCTGACAGCAGAGAGCCCAATGCGGGGCTCAAACCTGTGAACCATGAGATCATGACCTAGCTAAAGTTGGTCACTTAACCAATAGAACCACCTAGGCACCCCCATCAGTTTTGTTTCTTATATTTCACAAATGAGTGAAATCATATGCTATTTATCTTTCTCTGACTGACTTATTTCACTTAGCATAATACATTCTAGTTCCATCCAAGTGGTTGCAAATAGCAAGATTTCATTCTTTTTGCTCACCAAGTAATATTCCATTATATATATATATCATATCTTTTTTATCCACTCATCAGTCAGTGGACATTTGGGCTTTTCCCATAATTTGGCTATTGTTGATGGTGATGCTATAAACACTGGGGTGCATGTGCTCCTTTGAATCAGCATTTTTGTATCCTTTGGATAAATACCTAGCAGTGCAATTGCACCCTATATTTATATTTATATATAGATAGATAGATATAATCTATCTATAGGGTAGATATATTTTTAATTTTTTGAGGAATCCCTATACTGTTTTTCACAGAGGCCACACCAGTTTGCATTCCCACCAGCAGTGCAAAGTATTCCCCTTTCTCTGCATCCTCATCATCAACATCTGTTGTTTCCTGAGTTGTTAACTTTAGCCATTCTGACAGGTGTGAAGGAAATACACAGATAAACATAGGGGAAGGGAAAGAAAAATAAAATAAAAACAGAGAGGGAGGGAAACCATAAGAAACTCTTAAATATAGAAAACAAATTGGCAGTTGCTAGAGGGGAAGTGGGGGCATGGGCTAAATGGGTGTATTTTTTTAACTTAAAACCCTGGTGGACTGGGGACATTTACTGTACAATCTACTACATATTCAGTAAATGCTCAGTTAAATCATAGATTGTAGACTAATTTCTATCCAAATAGCTGAAGTTTTAGCAAAGTTATCATGAAAAATCTTCTATCCAGAAAGACTTGTTCTTCTAGAGTTGGAAATGATTGAGATTTCATTGTAAATAGCAGTTTGGGTTTATGTTATTAGTTGTATGATAGCTTATTTAAATTGTCGGCTAGGTAACTGTCTATGGGCTTTCTGGAAACCTAGCCAGACTTTATTATGTTGATTCTATGCATTTTTAATTCCAATCAAGTGACTTAAAAATACTGCTCAGTTGAACTGTGTGAAATTGCTCATATTCAAGCATTCTGGATACAAAACAAAGGCAGTTTCATATAGTTCATCCTAAATGTTTTTAAATACAAGCCTATGGCAAGTTGGGAATTATCTGTACATCATTTATTAATTTTAAATTTAATACATGAATATATTCTTCAAGACACTAACCATGTACGGTAAGGCTGTTGGGTGTAATTGTTCTATGTAAACAGTATATCACAGGTTTTTTAAAAAGTTTGTATAGAATGTTAGGGCCTTTTTAAGTCCTACCCATTCTTTTTCCGGGTAATCAGAGATGCAGCAGATATGAGGATTTTGGAATTCTTCTTTAAACTGACTCTAGGGTGAAAATGCAGATTTATTTCTTTTTTTAACTCACAAACTAATCAGTGTATTTTGAAGATTAATTTTAATAATAGTAATAGCTAGCATTTATTGAATGTATATTAAATGCTGGGTACTGTACTAACCCTACAACTACATTATTAGCAAAGTACTATTATTATCCCTATTTACAAATGAGAAAATTAAAATTTAAGTAACTTGTCCAAGGTTACACATCTATGAATGTCAGAGTCAGGATTAGAATCACTCTTAAACCTACTACTCTGTCCACAGTTTACCTCAAGCAAATTTTTTTTTAACCAGAAAGAAGTACTCATGTTGAAAGATTATGATTGACTTAAACAAGTATATATTTAAGCTATGATTATCATTAGTGTAACCAGGCCCATTTGCATATGAACCATTGTATTATTATGAGAGAGCATCATAAAGCAGTAGAGGACTAAGTACCAAAATGAGTCTTATAGAACATGAGTGCTCTAGGAATCCTATAGGAGTCTTGGAAAGGACAGAATAATTGTGTGCTTTGTCATGGCTAAATCCCAGAAAAATATGGACAAAACTCATAGTATCCAATCATAACTGTATCCACAGCATTCTGGGAACAAACCAAAAGTTCACCACAAATAGGAATGTGGAAAAACCATGGATGGATAATATTGAAGTCCAAGAGGGAGGAGCAAACGTTAAGTCTAATTCTGGGCAGACAACAGTATAGTATGTGAAGGAAGTTGGAAATTTGTGACTGGGCTCTCTAAACCCCAGAACTATGTGGAGAAGTGAGACTTGAAGGATCCCTTATTAGCTATATGTAGCAGATGAGAGAGGATTCAGAGATTAACCAAAATTTCATGGTTGGAATGATTGGCGTAATGCATCAAAAGTAAAAGGATTTATACAGTGGAGAAGAAGATGGGCTCAGGCTTTAGACAGTGAATTTAAGGTGAAGGTAGACTGTTTACAGAAAGCCAGTTTTTTATGTTGGCTATGGTTGACTAGAGTCAACCTCTGACTCATTTACTTTTTTTTTTTTTTTGTAGATGGCCCTTCTGAATTTTTTCTTCCCTGAAGAAAAATCATACTCTGAAGAGGAAAGTAGGCATGTTCGCCGTAATAAAAGAAGCAAAAGCAGTGAAGGAGCAGATGGTAAGTCTATTTGGGTGATCTATTATCACATCTTATGATAAATGAGAGGTACCCTTCTGAGAACTACCTTCTCAAGTGTGCTTTACTATCTCATATACTGTCTATAGATCAATGGTCACAGAAGATTTTTTTCCAGCCTGATCTATGAATCAGTCCATAAAGCTTGATATAAAGCCGATTATACAAGGATCTTCTTTCCTACACTCCCAGATATTTTCGGTCATTTCCCAGTATATCTGAGAGCCATGGTAGCATTTATATCTCTCAAGATCACCCTCCATAAGGACCTCATCTCTCCTGGACACACCCCATATCTACTAAGGCCAGCAAGAGTATTCAGTCCTATTCTTGGAAGTGACAGAGTATCACGGTGGCACTTACATGATGTGTTACTTACAATGGTCATTATGTCAATGTTGGTATCAGCTACCATACTCAAATATGAACTAGAGCTTTTGGAACTCATCTGTAAACTCCTTGAGGGCAGGGGTTCATTTCTCTTTATATAACTCAAGACTCTAGCCTAGTGTCTGGAAATTGTTGGTGTTTTAATATAAGTTGATGATAATGATTTCCCCTTCAGCTAGGTTATGATGTGCTCTTAAAACCCTTCTTACTGAGAGTGACCCGTATTTGAGTTAACTAGCACTACATTTTATGGAGCATAACAAAATGTTGCACTAGCTCCTGGGCAGGGTCTTTGAATTGCTCTGTTTCAACATCGCTCTGTCAAATGACAGAATGTACCTCTTTGGCACAGGAATTTGTAGAATGCAGAGCTCTGGACTGCTGCACAACCATCTGGATTTGAAGACAGCATGTGTCTGGCTACATCTGCCAAAGATATATGCCGGTGGGGGAGGAGGGATGTTACAAAACAATATGAATATATAAAGATGAAAATGAGATTTTTAAGCTGACATTTGTCAGTGTGAGTAAGAGCCAATGATGGAAGCAATTCCAGAAGGCATGAACTATTGAAGAAATGGAGCCAGGAATGTGCCAGTAGGAAAGAGAAGAAGTAGAACTAAAAGTCTGAAAAGGGCTCAGCACAAGAACTCTGTAATTAAACAGGAGAGTCGGAAAAATAAGATAAGTTGTGACATTCTAGTCTCTGGAAGTGAGCCCTTGAAGTTAGATCTGGACCAATGGGGCCATTCACGAAAGCAGACACTTTACATATAATTGATGACTAAGTTCAAGCCTAGGAATGCGGTCCCTAAAGTAAAAGGCACCCATTATTCACATACTGCTTGCAGCCAGTTTCCTAGAAGTCTTCAGAAGGCTATGTGGAAGCTGAGAACTGACCATTATTGTCCCTTTCCTCTCCTAATCATCTCACCCCTTTGATACATGTAGGTTTTTCTATCTTTAGCTCTTCTCCTCAGGCTACTTCTAGAGCCACCAAATCTTTCATATTCCCTGGTTGCTAAGAAGGAGAAGGAAGAGGTGGTAAGGGCAATACCATCTTATGCAGTGGACATGTTCTTCCCTTCTCAAAGTGGGAAGTCTGATAGGTTCTAAAGTTTACCTCTTCATCTGGTCTCCTAAGTTTTTTTCTTAAAGAAGGCCACTTCCTCCTAGATCCCAAACCACTTTATCTGGATCTAGCTACCAGCATCTCTGCTACTGATGTTCTTTACAATGTTTATTCTGTTTTGATACAAAGTATTTTTCTTCTCTAAACAAGGCTGAAACTTCTATTATTAATTTATAACACTCCTTATCTCATTTCCTCCTGGTCTGATAGTCACTAGATTCCAGTCATTTTGTGTTGATGCCAAATTTCTCATACAATATCAGATGCTTTTCTTTAAAAAGTATACCTAGGAGGAATCCACGAGCCCTATAGTTAGGAGTATACAATGTCTGGAGGTCCTGGGATTTGAATAAATTTCTAGCCTTTTACCTGGGAAGCCACAGAACCATTCCTTTAGAGGAGTTGGGTGATCCACTTACTTAAAGAATAAGGAGCCAATCCAAACATCCTTTATATTTGAACCATTCCTATTATTCTATTGAGTGAATGCTATATTTATTCAACGCATTTATCAAATATTTACTGAGAAAATATAGCACCTTATATAATTATAGAATGCATATGCCAGAAGGATAGTGCTATTGTCTATTTTGTTGATTTTTGTGTCCCCATGGGTTAGAAAAGGACATGGTACATAGTAGACTCTTTTTTAAAAATTTTTTTCTTTAATGTTTATTTATTTTTGAGAGAGAGACAGAGTGTGAGCAGGTGAGGGGCAGAGAGAGAGAGAGATACAGAATCCGAAGCAGGCTCCAGGCTCTGAGCTGTCAGCACCATGCCCAACACTGGGCTCAAAATCATGAACCACGAAATCATGACTTGAGCTGAAGTCGGACACTCAACCGACTGAGCCACCCAGGTCCACGCATAGTAGACCCTTAATACATATTTCTTATTGCCCTTAAATAGTTTTTTTTTTTTTTTACAAATAGTTTATTGTCAAATTAGTTTCTACATAACACTCAGTGCTCATCCCCAAAGTGCCCTCCTTCATGCCCATCCCCCCCTCCCCCCCACATCCATCAGTCCTCAGTTTTTGTCAGCATTCAAGAGTCTCTCATGGTTTGCCTCTCTCCCTTTCCCCCACCATTTCCGCCCTTCTTCTCCCCCTTGTTCCTCCGTCAAGTTCCTCCTAATCCTCCTATACGTGCAAACATATGATATTTGTCCTTCTCTGCCTGACTTATTTCGCTCAGCATAACACCCTCAAGGTCCATCCATGTTGCTACACATGGCCAGATTTCATTGTTTCTCATTGCCATGTAGTATTCCATGGTATAGATAAACCACATCTTCTTGATCCATTCATCTGTTGATGGACACTTAGGCTCTTTCCATGTTTTAGCTATTGTGGAGAGTGCTGCTATGAACATTGGGGTACATGTGCTCCTATGCCTCAGCATTTCTGTATCCCTTGGGTAAATTCCTAGCAGTGCTATTGCTGGGTCATAAGGGAGTTCTATTGTTAGTTTCCTGAGGAACCTCCACACTGTTTTCCAGAGGGGCTGTACCAGTTTACATTCCCACCAACAGTGTAGGAGGGTGCCCGTTTCTCCACATCCTCGCCAGCATCTAGAGTTCTCTGATTTGCTCATTTTAGCCACTCTGACTGGCGTGAGGTGGTATCTCAGTGTGGTTTTGATTTGTATTTCCCTGATGAGGAGGGATGCTGAGCATCGTTTCATGTGTCTGTTGGCCATCTGGATGTCCTCTTTGGAGAAGTGTCTGTTCATGTCTTCTGCCCATTTCTTCACTGGGTTGTTTGTTTTTCGGGCGTGGAGTTTGGTGAGTTCCTTATAGATTCTGGATATTAACCCTTTATCTGATATGTCATTTGCAACTATCTTTTCCCATTCCGTTGGTTGCCTATTAATTTTCTGGGTTGTTTCCTTGGCTGTGCAGAAGCTTTTAATCTTGATGAGGTCCCAACAGTTTATTTTTGCTCTCGATTCCCTTGCTTTTGGGGATGTGTCAAGTAAGAAGTTGCTGCGGTGGAGGTCAAGGAGGTTGTTTCCTGCTTTCTCCTCTAGGGTGTTGATAGTTTCCTGTCTCACGTTCAGGTCCTTTATCCATTTTGAGTTGATTTTTGTGCATGGTGTGAGAAAATGATCTAGTTTCATTCTTCTGCATGTTGCTGTCCAGTTCTCCCAACACCATCTGTTAAAAAGGCTGTCTTTTTTCCATTGGATATTCTTTCCTGCTTTGTCAAAGATCAGTTGGCTGTATACTTTTGGGTCCACTTCTGAGTTCTCAATTCTGTTCCATTGGTCTATGGGTCTGTTTTTGTGCCAATACCATACTGTCTTGAGGATGACAGCTTTGTAGTAGAGGCTGAGGTCTGGGATGGTGATACCTCCCGTTTTGGTTTTATTTTTCAGTATTACTTTCACTATTCAGGGTCTGCCCTTAAATAGTTTAACTTACAGTGTAAAAAGATGGACAATAAACAACAATTAGTGGTTGTAAGTTTTATGGAGAGGAATATAGCAGGGCAAAAGGGAGAGAAGGTGATGGTGTATGCTGTAAAGTGATTGGAGAAGGTCCCTCTAATAAGGGAATATTTGAGAAGACTTGAATGAAATGAAGATGTGGACCCTGCATATAATATTTTGAGGATGAAAGGGGCAGAAGAAATAGTACATACAAATGCTCTGAAGCAGAAAAACTTTTGGTATTTTCTAGAAAGATCAGTGTGGCTGGGAACAGAGTGAGCAAGAAAAAGAAGGAAGGAGATGAGATCAATTAGCAAAGTCAAATATATACCCTTGTAAGACAAGGTAAGGACTCTGACTTTTGCACTGTGTGAGATAGGGAACAACTGGAGAATTTTGAACACAGGACTCACAAGATCTGACCTCTGTTTCAATAGAGTCTCTCTGTCTACTGCATTGAAAATGGCTGCAGGGACTGTTGGTGGAAGTGCAAACCAGTGCAGCCATTGTGGAAAACAGTATGGAAGTTCCTCAAAAAGTTAAAAATAGAACTACCCTATGATCCAGTAATCCCATTACTGGGTATTTACCCAAAGACTACAAGAACACTAACTCAAAAGGATACATGCAGCCCTGTTTATGGCAGCATTATTCACAACAGCCAAGACAGAGAGAGACACAGACAGAAATAGAGAGAGAGAGAGAAAGAGAAATTACTTAAATAAATAAAATCAGAAATGAAGGACAAATAACAACCAATACTAGAGAAATACAAAGAACTATAAGAGAATATTATGAAAAATTATATGCCGAGGGGGAGGCAAGATGGTGGAGAAGTAGGGAGCTCTGTACATTTCACTCGCCCCCATCTCTCACATGGAGAAGGCCTGAAGCCACCCTTATAGAATCCAAGAGTTTGAGAGGAAAAGGAGACAGAGTCTACTGAGAAAACCTTATATCATGAGTGCGAACTGGAGAAGATAAAAACGGGCCAGGACGGGAGGCACGGAGGGAGGGGAAGGAGCCCCCTTTGTGGGGAACTGCAATGAGTTTAGGGAAAAAAAGAAAGAGCAGCCAAAACTGCTCAAAACACTGTCCCTGTTGCTGGAGAAG
This sequence comes from Hyaena hyaena, assembly GCF_003009895.1. NCBI lineage: Eukaryota > Metazoa > Chordata > Mammalia > Carnivora > Hyaenidae > Hyaena > Hyaena hyaena. The sequence goes on along the minus strand of NW_024081080.1, from coordinate 1,505,923 downwards.
AGAAAAACCTCGCCTGGGGACACAGAGGGATCTGGTTTTCTGCTTTCCAACTGACCCTAGGTGGGATGCACTGTTCCTAGGCAACCCTGGAGAAACTGCTCCTCACTTGCCAGCTCGACCTGGAGGGGAAGCGGCTGCACCTGAAGCCGAGCTGCAGTGCTTCTGGCTTGGCGCGATTCCCAGAGGGGAGGCGGGAAACTTGAAACTGCTTGGAGGGACTTGCCTGCTAGTTTATATTTCCGGCGCTATCAATGGGGCGCGTGGACCAAGATCTGGAAACAAGGTCTGGCTTAGGATCTAGAGCATGGCCCACCTTGTCAACACCCACGTCACAAGGGAGATCAGACCCAAAAGAGGCTACCTCAAGAAACAAGCCAAAGTACACATCGTGGAGAGTCCCAAATACCACTATGAGTAGGGAAATAAAATAGCCAAGGTCTCAACCAAGAGATACGAAGAGACACCATTCAAAGAACACTTCCTGAATGGACAGGCCCTGGACAGTCAAAGAGCCTTCTTTGGTACAGCAGCACTCACAGGTGCAGAGAGCATAACAAGCTTTCATTTATTTATTTTTAATGTTTTAATGTTTTATTTAGTTCAGAGAGAGAGAGACAGCATGATCAGGGGAGGGTCAGAGAGAGAGGGAGATATAGAATCCGAAGCAGGCTCCAGGCTCTAAGCTAGCTGTCAGCACAGAGCCCGATGAGGGATTCGAACCCAGAAGCAGTGAGATCATGAGCTGAGCCGAGTGTCAGATGCTTAACCAAATGAGCCACCCAGGAGCTCAAGTGTCCATAACAAGCTTTTAAAACTAACAAGATATAGAAAGCTAACCAAAATGACGAAATGCTAGAACTCTCCTCCAAAGAAATTCCAGGAAGAAATGACAACTAAAGAACTGCTCAAAACAGATATAAGCAACATAACTGAACAAGAATTTAGAACAATAGTCATAAAATTAATCGTTGGACTTGAAAAACGGCACTGAAGACATCAGAGAAACTATTGCTACAAAGACTATGGAGCTTAAAAGCCGTTGTGATAAGGGGCACCTGGGTGTCTCAGTCGGTTAAGCATCTGACTTCGGCTCAGGTCATGATCTCATGGTTCGTCGGTTCAAGCCCCACATCAGGCTCTATGCTGACAGTTCAGAGCCTGGGGCATGTCTTTGGATTCTGTGTCTCCCTGTCTTTCTGACCCTCCCCTGCTCATGCTGTCTCTCTCTCTCAGAAATAAAAACATTAAAAAATTTAAAAAGAAAAAAAAATAGTTGTGATGAATTTAAAAATGTTCTAAATGAGATGCATAATAACTTGGAGGCGTCCAATGCATGGATTGAAGAGGCAGAGAGGAGAATAAGCAATTTAGAAGACACAATTACAGAAAAAGAGGAAGCTGAGGAAAAAGAGAGATAAACTGATCCAGGAACACGAAAGGAGAGTTTGAGAGCTCAGCGATACAATCAAATGGAACATTATCCATATCATAGGAATTCCAGAAGAGGAAGAGACAGGGAAAGTCGCTGAAGGAGTCCTTGAACAAATTATAGTAGAGAACTTCCCCAACCTGGAGACGGAAGTAGATGTTGAAATTCAAGAGGCAGAGAGAACTCCCCTCAGATGTAACTTGACTCTATCTTTCACACGACATATCATAGTGAAACTGGCAAAATATAAAGACAAAGAGAGATTTCTGAAAGCAGCTAGGGAGAAAAGGGCCCTAACGTAAAAAGGGAAGCCTATCAGAGGGGTTACAGACCTATCTGCTGAAACTTGGCAGGCCAGAAAGGAATGGCAGGAAATATACAATGTGATGAACAGAAGAAGTATGCAGCCACGAATCCTCTATCCAGCAAGCCCGTAACTCAGAATAGAAGGAGAGATAAAAGTCTTTCCAAATAAACAAAAATGGAAAGAACTTGTCATCACTAAACGAGCCCTACAAGAAATCCTGAGGGGGACTCTATGAGTGAACTGTTGCAAGGAACACAAGGGACCAGAGAAACCACTGCAAGCATGAATCCTACAAAGGACACGATGACTCTAAACTCATATTGTTCAATAGTAACACTGAATATAAATGGGCGGAATGCTCCAATCAAAAGACATAGGGTAGCAGAATGGATAAAAACAAAATGCATCTATTTGCTATCTACAGGAAACTCAAATTAGACCTAGGGCGCCTTCAGATTGAAAGTAAGGGGATGGAGAAATATCTATCATGCTACTGGAAGTCAAAAGAAAGCTGAAGTAGCTATACTTATATCAGACAAACTGGACTTTAAAGTAAAGACAGTAACAAGGGATGAAGAAGGGCATTATATAATAATTACAGGGTCTATCCATCAGGAACAAACATAACAATTAAAAATGTCTACGCACCAAATCCGGAAGCACCTAAATACATAAAACAATCACAAACAGAAACAATATTATGGATAAGAATGTGCTAATAGTAGGGGACTTTAATACTCCACTTACAGCAATGGATAGATCAACTAGACAGAAAATCACTAAAGAAACAAAGGACGTGAATGACACATTGGACCAGATGGATGTGACAGGTATATTTAGAACTCTATATCCTGATGCCATGGAATTCACTTTTTTCTCAAGTGCACATGGCACATTTTCCAAGATAGATCATTCTCAGACATAAAGTAGCCCTCAATAAATATAAAAGAATTGAGGGGGGGCTGGGTAACTCCCTTGGTTGGGCATCTGACTTGGGCTCAGGTCGTGACCTCATGATTCGTGGGTTCAAGACCCGTGTTGGGTTCAGTGCTGACAGCCGGATCAGAGCCTGGAGCGTGCTTCAGATTCTGTACCTCCCTATCTCTCTGACCCTCCACTGCTCACCCTCTTTCTCTCTGTCTCTTAGAAATAAATAAAACAATTAAAAATTTTAATAAAAATAAATAAATAAATAAACATAAAAGAATAGAGATTATACCATGCACACTTACAGATCACAATGCTATGAAAGTTGAAATCAATCACACAAGGAAGTCTGGAAAACCTCCAAAAGCATGGAGGTTAAAAAATACTCTACGAAAGAACAAATGGGCCAATCAGGCAATTAGAGAAGAAATTTAAAAATATATGGAAGCAAATGAAAATGAAAATACAAGAATCCAAACTCTATGGGATGCAGCAAAGGGAGTCCTAAGAGGAAAGTACATTGCACTCCAGGCCTATTTCAAGAAATTAGAAAAAGCACAAGTACAAAATCTAACAGTGCACGTAAAGGAACTAAAATTAGAACAACAAAAACACCGCAAACCCAGTAGGAGAAGAGAAATAATAAAAATCATGGCAGAAATAGACTATATAGAAACCAAACCAAATCAAACCAAACCAAAACAAAACAAAACACAGATCAATGAAACCAAGAGTTGGTTTTTTGAAAAAATGAACAAAATTGACAAACCTCTAGCCAGGCTTCTCAAAAAGAAGAGAGCACTCAAATAGACAAAATCATGAATGAAAATGGACTGATTACAACCAACCCCTCAGAAATACAAGCAATTATCGGTGAATACTATGAAAAATTATATGCCAACAAATTGGACAACTTAGAAGAAATGAACAAATTCCGAAACACACACTCACTACCAAAATTCACAAGGGAAGAGAAAGAAAATCTGAACAGACCCATAACTAGTGAAGAAATTCAATCAGTTATCAAAAATTTCCCAAGAAATAAGAGCCCTGGGCCAGATGGCTTACCTGAGGAAGACTACCAGACATTTAAAACAGAATTAATACCCATTCTGCTCAAGCTATTACAAAAAATAGAAATCGAAGGAAATCTTCCAGACTCATTTTATGAAGCCAGCATCACTCTGATTCCCAAGCCAGACAGAGATCCAGCTAAAAAAGAGAACTACAGGCCAATATCCTTGATGAATACGGATGCAAAAATTCTCAACAAGATCCTTGCAAATCTAATCCAGCAGCATATCAAAAGAATCATCCACCAAGATCAAGTGGGATTCATTCCTGGGTTACAGGGCTGGTTCAACATTCGCAAATCAATCAATGTGATCCATCATATCAATAAAAGAAAAGATAAAAACCATATGATCCTGTCAATAGATGCAGAAAAAGCATTTGACAAAATACAGCATCCCTTCTTAATAAAGACTCTCGAGAAAGTTGGGATAGAAGGAACCTACTTAAACATCATCAAAGCCATCTATGAGAAGCCTTCAGCTAACATCATCCTCAACGGGGAAAAACTGAGAGCTTTCCCCCTGAGATCAGGAACACGACAGGGATGTCCACTCTCACCACTGTTGTTTAACATAGTGCTGGAAGTCCTAGCATCAGCCATCAGACAACAAAAGGAAATCAAAGGCATCAGAATTGGCAAAGAGGAAGTCAAACTTTCACTCTTCGCAGATGACATGATACTCTACATAGAAAACCCGACAGACTCCACCAGAAGCCTACTAGAACTGATCCAAGAATTCAGCCAAGTTGCAGGGTACAAAATCAACGTACAGAAATCGGTTGCATTTTTATACACCAATAATGAAGCAACAGAAAGAGAAATCAAGAAACTGATCCCATTCACAATTGCACAAAAAACCATAAAATACCTCGGAATAAACCTAACCAAGGATACAAGAGATCTGTATGATGAAAACTATAGAAAACTTATGAAGGAAATTGAAGAAGACACAAAGAAATGGAAAAACATTCCATGCTCATGGATAGGAAGAATAAATATAGTTAAGATGTCATTACTACCTAAAGCACTCTACACATTCAATGCAATTCCAATCAAAATTGCACCAGCATACTTCTCAAAACTAGAACAAACTATCCAAAAATTTGTATGGAACCACAAAAGACCCCGAATAGCCAAAGTAATACTGAAAAATAAAACCAAAACGGGAGGTATCACCATCCCAGACTTCAGCCTCTACTACAAAGCTGTCATCCTCAAGACAGTATGGTATTGGCACAAAAACAGACACATAGACCAATGGAACAGAATTGAGAACTCAGAAGTGGACCCAAAAGTATACAGCCAACTGATCTTTGACAAAGCAGGAAAGAATATCCAATGGAAAAAAGACAGCCTTTTTAACAGATGGTGTTGGGAGAACTGGACAGCAACATGCAGAAGAATGAAACTAGATCATTTTCTCACACCATGCACAAAAATCAACTCAAAATGGATAAAGGACCTGAACGTGAGACAGGAAACTATCAACACCCTAGAGGAGAAAGCAGGAAACAACCTCCTTGACCTCCACCGCAGCAACTTCTTACTTGACACATCCCCAAAAGCAAGGGAATCAAGAGCAAAAATAAACTGTTGGGACCTCATCAAGATTAAAAGCTTCTGCACAGCCAAGGAAACAACCCAGAAAATTAATAGGCAACCAACGGAATGGGAAAAGATAGTTGCAAATGACATATCAGATAAAGGGTTAATATCCAGAATCTATAAGGAACTCACCAAACTACACGCCCGAAAAACAAACAACCCAGTGAAGAAATGGGCAGAAGACATGAACAGACACTTCTCCAAAGAGGACATCCAGATGGCCAACAGACACATGAAACGATGCTCAGCATCCCTCCTCATCAGGGAAATACAAATCAAAACCACACTGAGATACCACCTCACGCCAGTCAGAGTGGCTAAAATGAGCAAATCAGAGAACTCTAGATGCTGGCGAGGATGTGGAGAAACGGGCACCCTCCTACACTGTTGGTGGGAATGTAAACTGGTACAGCCCCTCTGGAAAACAGTGTGGAGGTTCCTCAGGAAACTAACAATAGAACTCCCTTATGACCCAGCAATAGCACTGCTAGGAATTTACCCAAGGGATACAGAAATGCTGAGGCATAGGAGCACATGTACCCCAATGTTCATAGCAGCACTCTCCACAATAGCTAAAACATGGAAAGAGCCTAAGTGTCCATCAACAGATGAATGGATCAAGAAGATGTGGTTTATCTATACCATGGAATACTACATGGCAATGAGAAACAATGAAATCTGGCCATGTGTAGCAACATGGATGGACCTTGAGGGTGTTATGCTGAGCGAAATAAGTCAGGCAGAGAAGGACAAATATCATATGTTTGCACGTATAGGAGGATTAGGAGGAACTTGACGGAGGAACAAGGGGGAGAAGAAGGGCGGAAATGGTGGGGCAAAGGGAGAGAGGCAAACCATGAGAGACTCTTGAATGCTGACAAAAACTGAGGACTGATGGATGTGGAGGGGAGGGGGGGATGGGCATGCAGGAGGACACTTGTGGGGATGAGCACTGAGTGTTATTTCGAAACTAATTTGACAATAAACTATTTGTAAAAAAATAAAATAAAATAAAATATAGCGAGTACAAATTTGCCAAAAAAAAATTTTTTTTTCTTTATCAGTACATTTTTCAAATTGAAATGTTATATGTCTTTGTGTGGGTCTGCTTTTGCTGATTTTGAAGGGAGTATTCTGTGTCTCCTGGATCTGGATGTCTGTTTCCTCCCCCAAAGTAAGAAAATTTTCAACTATTATTTCCTCAAATATATTTTCTGCCCCCTTTTCTCTTTCTTCTTTTGGGAATCCCATAATATGAATGTCAGTATATGTGCACCTTTGTCAACATAAATCTCAACACAGGGCTTAATCTCATGAACGGTGGGATCATGGCTTGAACAAAAATCAAGAGTCAGATGCGCAACCAACTTAGCCAGGCATGCACCCCTGCTTTTGTTGATTTTGATGACAGTTCTCTGTACCTCCTAGATCTGGATACTTGTTTCTTTCCAAACATTAGGGATGTTTTCAGCCATTATTTCTTCTTAAAATTTCTGCCATTGTCTCTCTCTCTTCTGCTTATATGACTCCTGTGAAACAAATATTATTATGTTTGCTGAAATCACTGAGTTCTCTAAGTCTATTCTCATTTTACATAATTCTTCTTTCTTTTCTTCCACCTTCATAGCCTTCATTACATTGTCTGCTAGCTCATTAATTCATTCTTCTTCTTCCAGCCTGCTGTTTATTGCATCAAGCATGTTTCTAATCTTGTTTATTGCATTCTTCATCTCTGATTCTTTTAAAACTCTTTTATCTCTGTCGTAAGGGTCTCACTGATGTCTTCAGTTTTTTTCTCAAGCCCAGTGAGTAACATATGTTCATTGCTTTAAATTCTCTATCAGGAATGTTGCTTAGATCTCTTTTGCTTAGATCTCTGGCTTTGGCCTTATCTTGTTCTTTCATTTGGTATAAATTCCTCTATCAACTCATTTTTTCTACATCTTTGCCTCCTTCTGTGTTTTAGAAAAGCAAGTTATGTCTCTTTCTCCTGAAAGTAACATCCTTATGAAGAAGAAGTCATATAATGTCTATGGCTTGGCACTTCAGAGAGTATTTCCACTATGTCCTCTGCTTGCTCTGCTGTTATGTTCTGGCTCCTCTATCCTTTAGGCTAGTCATCTGCAGAGGCTCTCCTTGCCTGCCATGGGATGTGTTTGGTCCCTGGTCTACATGTTGTGAGTTTTAACTAGGTATGCTCCAGTCTGCTTATGAAATGAGACATGTCACCACCTTCACCAGACTGAGGCCCTGAAAAACTCTCTGGTAGAGACATGTGCTGTGGGCAGGGGTTTGTGCTGGTCTTCTGGTGGTGGGGCCTTCCACATGGGGACTAAAGTGTGACTGAGAAGGGCAGTTCCACCACAGCACAGTGGGATGGAGCTTAGTGTAAACAAGTTAGGCAGCCCATGCCTACACTGTGCTACTTCCCAGAGGTGGTTGTATGTCTATTCTAAGGGGTGGGGAAGGGAAATGTTGCTGGCTAGCTCCTTTGTATCTGGAGTGTTGTCTCCATGAATGCTGCCTCTCAGGGACTCTCTCTGAGCAAAGCAAATAATCTCCCCACTGTGTGCCCTGGGCTTTCTTCAGATCACCTTTTTTTCTTATTTTTTTCTTAAATAGTTTATTGTCAAATTGGTTTCCATATACCACCTAGTGGTCATCCCAATAAGTGCCCTCCTCCTTGCCCATCATCCCCCTTTCCCCTCCCCCCCACCTCCATCGGCCCTCAGTTTGTTCCTAGCATTCAAGAGTCTCTCATGGTTTGCCTCTCTTCCTCTCCCCAACTATTTTTCTCCCTCCTCCTTTTAATGCTGTATACCCCTGGGTTGTTTGCCTGACTTTCTCCAAGAGTATTGCAGTGCTCTCCAGGCTCTATCTCAGTCAAGCCTGCTCCCTTTTAAATTCCAGACTTTTAGCCCCAGTGGTGCAAGAATTCATAAAATTTAGTCCCTCTTGTTTTACAAGCCAATGGTTTTGGGGAAACATTCTCCTTCTGCATTCCCCTGTGTGCCCCTCTCTCTCACCCTTCTCTGCAATCATGGCTCCCTGCCCTCTGCAGCAGGCAGGAGACATTTCTCCCCTAAACATATCTGTGCACTTCTTACATTTTTTGAAGTGGCCCCTTCTCTCCTTTTAATTGTAGAGTTTGTTTGGCCCATCTTCATATTGATTTCTGTGGTGTGTTGGGTGATTTAATAATTATCTAGTTGGATTCATGGGGCAAGGCGAGCCTAGATTCCTCCTACATCACTTCCATCTTCCTGTCTCCAGAAGTATACTTATGGTGATGAATACTGAGTAATGTATAGAATTGTTGAATCATTATGTTGTACACCTGATACTGTTATAATTCTGTATGCTAATTATACTTCAATAAAAAAGGAATTAGGAAGACAGAGTAGGAGGAGGACCCTAGGCTTGCCTCATCCCTTGAACACAGAGAGATAAATATCAAGTCATTCTGAATAACCAAGAAATCAATCTGAGGACTGACAGAAAAAACTTCACTACTAGAGGGAGAGAGGAGGCTACATTGTGGACTGTAGGAGGTACAGAGACATGTTTTAGGGGAGGAACAAATCATGGTTGCTGTAGAGAGTAGGGAGTCCTGGTCACACACACACACACACACACACACACACACACACAGAGGGGGAGAGACTGAGAGAGAGAGAGAGAGAAATGTACAGCGGATCACAAAAGGAAAGTATATCTTCAATGGCATTGACTAGGTCATGCTGAATAAGAAAAGTATGCAGGCAAGAATACTTTATCTAGCAAGCCTGTCATTCAGAATAGAAGGAGAGATAACTTCCTAGACAAACAAAACTAAAGGAGTTCAGGACCACTATATCAGCCCTGCAAGAAATATTAAAGGGGACACTTTGGGTGGGAAAGAAAGAACAAAAGCACAATAAAAACAGAAAAGAATAGAGAAAATCTCCAGAAACAATAACAAAATACATAATAAAATGCCACTAAATTCATATCTATTGATAATTACTGTGAATGTAAATGGACTAAATTCTCCAATCAAAAGTCATAGGGTATCAGAATGGATAAAAACAACAAGATTTGGGCACTTGGGTTAGTTAAGTCAGTTAAGTGTCCAACTCTTAATTTTAGCTTAGGTTATGATCTCACAGTTCATGAGTTCAGGACCCACATTAGGCTCTTCACTGACAGAACGGAGCCTGCTTGGGTTTCTCTCTCTCCCTTTTTACTCTACCCCTTCCCCACTCATGCTCTCTGTGTCTCTTTCTTTCTCTCAAAATAAATATATAAACTTTAAAAAAAAAACCCAAGACTCATCTGTATGCTGCCTATAGGAGACTCATTTTAGACCTAATGACACCTACAGATTGAAAATGATGTGGTGGTATACAGAAAAATAAATTCAAAATGAATGAAAGACATAAATGTGAGATAGGAAACCATCAAAATCCTACAGGAGAAAATAGGCAGCAACTTCTTTGACCACAACTGTGCAACTTTTTACTAGACACGTCCCCAGAGGCAAGGGAAATAAAAATACAATTAATTATTGGGACCTCATCAAGATGGAAAGCTTTGCACAGTGAAGGAAACAATCAACAAAACTAAAAGGCAACCAATGGAATGGGAGAAGATATTTGTAAATGACATATCAGATAAAGGGTTGGTATCCAAAATCCAAAGAACATATCAAACTCAACACCCAATAAACAAATAATCTAATGAAGAAATGGGCAGAAGACATGAATAGACACTTTTTCAAAGAAGACATCCAGATGGCTAACAGGCACATGAAAAGATGCTCAACGTTTCTCATCATCAGGGAAATAGAAATCAAAACCACAATGAGATACCACCTCATACTGATCAGAGTAGTTAAAATTAACTCCGGAAACAACAGATATTGGAGAGGATGTGGAGAAAGGGGAACACTTGTAAAGTGTTGGTGGGAATGGAAACTGTTACAGCCACTCTGGAATACAGTATGAAGGTTTCTCAAAAAATTAAAAATAGAACTACCCTACAACCCAGCAATTGCACTATTAGGTATTTATCCAAAGGATATAAAAATGCTGATTTGAAGGGACACACGCACCCCAATGTTTATAGCATCACTATCAACAATAGCCAGATTATAGAAAGAGCCCAAATGTCGATCAAGCAGTGAATGGATAAAGATGTGATATATATGGAATATAACTCAATGACCAAAAAGAATGAAATCTTGCCATTTGAAACAACATGGATAGAACTAGAGTGTATGATGCTAAATGAAATAAGTCAGGAAGAGAAAGAAATATCATATAATTTCACCATATGTGTAATTTAAGAAATAAAATAGATGAATATAGGGAAGGGGAAGGAAAAATAAGAGAAAAACCGAGAGGGAGACAAACCATAAATACAGAAAACAAACTGAGGGTTGCTGGAGGGGAAGTCAGTGGTGGGATGTGCTAAATGGGTGATGGGCATTAAGGAAGGCACTTGTTGGGATGAGCACTGGGTGTTAATATATGACTGATGAATCACTAGGTTCTGCTCCTGAAACCAATACTACACTGGGTGTTAACTAACTTGGCTTTAAATAAATAAATTTAAAAATAAATAAATATATTTCACAGCTAAAAAATGAATGTTGTGTCAAGAATCTGCATTTTTTACAAGCTATTCAAGTGATTCTTGTCGCCACTGAAGTTTGAGAACTAGAGTAGGAGACAAACACTTTCATATGTTGCTGATAGGAGTGCAAGTCAATGGTACTTTATTGGAGTTCATTTTAGTAGAAACCTTCTCAACCAACCCTAAATTAACTAAACTATTAGATAAATTGACACTCTATTCTTTCTATAAAAAACACTGCTGTCTAGGACCCATAGAGTCCTTTATACCAGTAGACTACTCTTTGATCTGCTCTTGACACTTTGAATTTTCTCCTTAATAAGAGTCAGTGTTTTTTTTTTAATAATTTTATGCCAATTGTACGTGTTTTCTATTTATGTTATTTAATCAATATTATGTAAAAGGAATAGAGATGTTTTAGGGAAAACTAATTTGACTACTTTGGACAGTTTGATTACAAAGGCACATCACACATGTAAAAGTATCAAATTGAAAGGAAAAGATTGAAGGAAGAATATACTTTTTTTTTTTCGTTTTTGCTCCACCTTAAGAAAAAAAGGGAAACTAAAAACCCTATACAATTCATTGGCAATGTCAATTATCCAAGGAAGATTATATGGAACTTTAATCGTGGGTCCCATTGTGAACAACAATATATTCCTTAGTAATTTTAAAATTTCATCTAAATTAGTGAATGATTATGCATTTATATTTTTAAGTAAAAATAAAATGTTTACTATATGTATTTATTGTATATGTCTATATGTCTGTATAACTATGTGTATACATATATAATATATATAATATTTTTATTATTCCCCTCTTTAGCCGACCTAGTTTGTTTAATAGGCCATTTACCAGCTTTTTTTTCCTTTTGTAGTTTATTATCAACTTGGTTTCCATATAACACCCAGTGCTGACCCCAACAAGTGCCCTCCTCCATGCCCATCACCCCCTTTCCCCTCTCCCCCACACATCAGCCCTCAATTTGTTCTCAGCATTCAAGAGTATCTCATGGTTTGCATTCCTCCCTCTCTCCAACTATTTTTCCCCTTCTTCTCCATCATGGTCCTCCGTTAGCTTCCTCCTAATCCACCTAAACGTGGAAACATATGGTATCTGTCCTTCTCTGCCTGACTTACTTCACTCAGCATAACACCCTCAAGGTCCATCCATGTTGCTACAAAGGGCCAGATTTCATTCTGTCTCATTGCCATGTAGTATTCCATCGTATAGATAAACCACATCTTCTTGATCCATTCTTCCGTTGATGGACACTTAGCCTCTTTCAATGTTTTAGCTATTGTTGAGAGTGCTGCTATGAACATTGGGGTCCATGTGCCCCTATGCATCAGCACTCCTGTATCCCTTGGGTAAATTCCTAGCAGTGCTATTGCTGGGTCCTAGGGGAGTTCTAGTGTTAGTTTCCTGAGGAACCTCCACACTGTTTTCCAGAGGGGCTGTACCAGTTTCCATTCCCACCAACAGTGTAGGAGGGTGCCCGTTTCTCCACATCCTCGCCAGCATCTAGAATCTCCTGATTTATTCATTTTAGCCACACGGACCAGCATGAGGTGGTATCTCAGTGTGGTTTTAATTTGTCTTTCCCTGATGAGGAAGGACGCTGAGCATCATTTCATGTGTCTGTTGGCCATCTGGATGTCCTCTTTGGAGACGTGTCTGTTCATGTCTTCTGCCCATTTCTTCACTAGATTATTTGTTTGGTAAGTGTTAAGTTTGGTGAGTTCTTTATATATTTTGGATACTGGCTCTTTATCTGATATGTCATTTGCAACTATCTTTTCCTATTCCGTCAGTTGCCTATTAGTTTTATGGATTGTTTCCTTTGCCATGCAGAAGATTATAATCTTGATGAGGTCCCAATAGTTCATTTTTGCTCTTGATTCCCTTGCCTTTGGGGATGTGTCAAGTAAGAAATTGCTCCGGTTGAGGTCAAGGAGGTTGTTTCCTGATTTCTCCCTAGGGTTTTGCTGGTTTTCTGTCTCATATTCAAGTCCTTCATCCATTTTGAATTTATTTTGGTGTATGGTGGGAGAAAGTGATCTAGTTTCATTCTTCTGCATGTTGCTGTCCAGTTCTCTCAGCACCATCTGTTAAAGAGGCTGACTTTTTTTCCCTGGACATTGTTTCCTGCTTTGTCAAAGATTGGTTGGCCATACATTTGCGGGTCCCATTCTGAGTTCTCTATTCTATTCCATTGGTCTATGTGTCAGTTTTGTGCCAATACCATACTGTCTTGATGATGACAGCTTTGAAATAGAGGCTAAAGTCTGGGATGGTAATGCCTCCCGTTTTGGTTTTCTTCTTCAATATTACTTTGTCTATTCGGGGTCTTTTGTGATTCCATACAAATTTTAGGATACATTGTTGTAGCTTTCTAAAGAATGGTGGTGCAGTTTTGTTTGGGATTGCATTGGATGTATAGATTGCTTTGGGTAGTAATGAAATTTTAACAATATTCTTCAAATCCATGAACATGGGATGTTTTTCCATTTCTTTGTGTCTTCCTCAATTTCCTTCATAAGTTTTCTATAGTTTTCATCATACAGATCTTTTATATCTTTGGTTAGGTTTATTCCTAGGTATTTTATAGTTTTTGTGTAATTGTGAATGGGATCAGATTCTTGATTTCTCTTTCCTTTGCTTCATTCTTGGTGTATAAAAATGCAACTAATTTCTCTATGTTGCTTCCGTACCCTGCGACTTTGCTGAACTTATTGATCAGTTGTAGTAGACTTCTGGTGGAGACTGTCAGGTTTTCTATATAGAGTATCATGTCGTCTGTGAAAAGTGAAAGTCTGACTTCTTCTTTGCCAATTCTGATGCCTTTGATTTCCTTTTGTTGTCTGATGGCTGATGCTAGGACTTCCAGCACTATGTGAAACAACAGTGGTGAGAGTAGACATCCCTGTCGTGTTCCTGATATCAGGGAGAAAGCTCTCAGTTTTTCCCCGTTGAGGATGATGTTAGCTGAGGGCTTCCCATAGATGGCTTTTATAATGTTTAAGTAAGTTCCTCCTATCCCGACTTTCTCGAGGGTCTTTATTAAGAAGGGATGCTGTATTTTGTCATATGCTTTTTCTGCATCTGTAGACAGAATCGTATGGTTTTTATCTTTTTTTAATGTTATGTAACACATTGATTGATTTGCGAATATTGAACCAGCCCTGCAACCCAGGAATGAATCCTGCGTGATCATGGTGGATAATTCTTTTTATGTGCTATTGGATTCTATTTGCAAGGATCTTGTTGAGAATTTTTGCATCCGTATTCATCAAGAATATTGGCCTTTTTTCCTGGGTCTCTGTCTATCTTGGGAATCAAAGTGATGCTGGCTTCAGACATATCAAAAAGAAAAAAGAGAGCACCAAAATAGACAAAATTATGAATGATAACGGACATATTAAAACCTACCCCTCAGAAATACAAGCAATTATCAGGGAATACTATGAAAAATTATATGCCAACAAATTGGACAACTTAGAAGAAATGGACAAGTTCCTAAACACACAGTCACTACCAATATTCACACGGGAAGGAATAGAAAATCCGAAGAGACCCATAACGTGTGAAGAAATCGAATCAATTATCAAAAATCTCCCAACAAATAAGAGCCCTGGACCTGATGGCTTCCCTGGGGAATTCTACCAGACATTTAAAACAGAATTAATCCCAATTCTTCTCAAACTATTCCAAAAAATAGAAATCGAAGGAAAACTCCCGGACTCATTTTATGAAGCCAGCATCACTCTGATTCCCAAGCCAGACAGAGATCCAGCTAAAAAAGAGAACTACAGGCCAATATCCTTGATGAATACGGATGCAAAAATCCTCAACAAGATCCTTGCAAATTGAAAACAGCAGCACATAAAAAGAATCATCCACCAAGATCAAGTGGGATTCATTCCTGGGTTACAGGGCTGGTTCAACAGGGCTGGTTCAACACAAATCAATCAGTGTGATACATCACATCAACAAAAGAAAAGATAAAAACCATATGATCCTGCCAATAGATGCAGAAAAAGCATTTGACGAAATACAGCATCCCTTCTTAATAAAGACTCTCGAGAAAGTCGGGATAGAAGGAACCTACTTAAACATCATCAAAGCCATCTATGAGAAGCCTTCAGCTAACATCATCCTCAACGGGGAAAAACTGAGAGCTTTCCCCCTGAGATCAGGAACACGACAGGGATGTCCACTCTCACCACTGTTGTTTAACATAGTGCTGGAAGTCCTAGCATCAGCCATCAGACAACAAAAGGAAATCAAAGGCATCAGAATTGGCAAAGAGGAAGTCAAACTTTCACTCTTCGCAGATGACATGATACTCTACATAGAAAACCCGACAGACTCCACCAGAAGCCTACTAGAACTGATCCAAGAATTCAGCCAAGTTGCAGGGTACAAAATCAACGTACAGAAATCGGTTGCATTTTTATACACCAATAATGAAGCAACAGAAAGAGAAATCAAGAAACTGATCCCATTCACAATTGCACAAAAAACCATAAAATACCTCGGAATAAACCTAACCAAGGATACAAGAGATCTGTATGATGAAAACTATAGAAAACTTATGAAGGAAATTGAAGAAGACACAAAGAAATGGAAAAACATTCCATGCTCATGGATAGGAAGAATAAATATAGTTAAGATGTCATTACTACCTAAAGCACTCTACACATTCAATGCAATTCCAATCAAAATTGCACCAGCATACTTCTCAAAACTAGAACAAACTATCCAAAAATTTGTATGGAACCACAAAAGACCCCGAATAGCCAAAGTAATACTGAAAAATAAAACCAAAACGGGAGGTATCACCATCCCAGACTTCAGCCTCTACTACAAAGCTGTCATCCTCAAGACAGTATGGTATTGGCACAAAAACAGACACATAGACCAATGGAACAGAATTGAGAACTCAGAAGTGGACCCAAAAGTATACAGCCAACTGATCTTTGACAAAGCAGGAAAGAATATCCAATGGAAAAAAGACAGCCTTTTTAACAGATGGTGTTGGGAGAACTGGACAGCAACATGCAGAAGAATGAAACTAGATCATTTTCTCACACCATGCACAAAAATCAACTCAAAATGGATAAAGGACCTGAACGTGAGACAGGAAACTATCAACACCCTAGAGGAGAAAGCAGGAAACAACCTCCTTGACCTCCACCGCAGCAACTTCTTACTTGACACATCCCCAAAAGCAAGGGAATCAAGAGCAAAAATAAACTGTTGGGACCTCATCAAGATTAAAAGCTTCTGCACAGCCAAGGAAACAACCCAGAAAATTAATAGGCAACCAACGGAATGGGAAAAGATAGTTGCAAATGACATATCAGATAAAGGGTTAATATCCAGAATCTATAAGGAACTCACCAAACTACACGCCCGAAAAACAAACAACCCA
The DNA here is from genome assembly GCF_003009895.1 of Hyaena hyaena. Lineage (NCBI taxonomy): Eukaryota > Metazoa > Chordata > Mammalia > Carnivora > Hyaenidae > Hyaena > Hyaena hyaena. The sequence continues at coordinate 1,489,524 of NW_024081080.1, read as the reverse complement.
GTGAAGAAATGGGCAGAAGACATGAACAGACACTTCTCCAAAGAGGACATCCAGATGGCCAACAGACACATGAAACGATGCTCAGCATCCCTCCTCATCAGGGAAATACAAATCAAAACCACACTGAGATACCACCTCACGCCAGTCAGAGTGGCTAAAATGAGCAAATCAGAGAACTCTAGATGCTGGCGAGGATGTGGAGAAACGGGCACCCTCCTACACTGTTGGTGGGAATGTAAACTGGTACAGCCCCTCTGGAAAACAGTGTGGAGGTTCCTCAGGAAACTAACAATAGAACTCCCTTATGACCCAGCAATAGCACTGCTAGGAATTTACCCAAGGGATACAGAAATGCTGAGGCATAGGAGCACATGTACCCCAATGTTCATAGCAGCACTCTCCACAATAGCCAAAGCATGGAAAGAGCCTAAGTGTCCATCAACGGACCAATGGATCAAGAAGATGTAGTTTATTTATACCATGGAATACTACATGGCAATGAGAAAAAATGAAATCTGGCCATGTGTAGCAACATGGATGGACCTTGAGGGTGTTATGCTGAGTGAAAAAAGTCAGGCAGAGAAGGACAAATATCATATGTTTGCACGTATAGGAGGATTAGGAGGAACTTAACAGAGGACCAAGGGGGAGAAGAAGGGGGGAAATGGTGGGGGAAAGGGAGAGAGGCAAAGCATCAGAGACTCTTGAATGCTGACAAAAACTGAGAACTGATGGATGTAGGGAGGAGGGGGGATGGGCATGGAGGAGGGCACTTGTGGGCCTGAGCACTGGGTGTTATGTGGAAACTAATTTGACAATAAACTATTTGTAGAAAATAAATAAATTAATAAATTAATTAATTAAATAAAATGAGTCTGCTTTAGAGAGGAAATACATGGATTTTTAAATCTATTTTGGTATCCTATATCTTTTGATTGGAGCATTTAGTCCATTTACGTTCAGTATTATTATTAAAAAATATGGGTTTAGAGTCATTGTGTTCTCTGTAGGTTTTATACTTGTAGTGGTGTCTCTGGTACTTTGTGTTCCTTGCAACATTTTCCTCATGGGGTCCCCTTTGGGATTTCTTGTAGGGCTGGTTTAGTGGCGATGAATTCTTTCCATTTTTGTTAATTTGGGAAAACTGTATCTCTCCTATTCTGAATGACAGGCTTGCTGGATAGAGGATTCTTGGTTGCATATTTTTTCTATTCATCACATTGGAGATTTCCTGCCATGCCTTTCTGGCCTGCCAGGTTTCAGTAGATAGGTCTGTAACCATTCTGATAGGTCTGTAACAATTCTGATAGGTTTCCCTTTGTATGTTAGGGCCCATTTATCCCTAGCTGTTTTCAGAATTCTCTCTTTGTCCTTATATTTTGCCAGTTTTACTATGATATGTCATGTGGAAGATCTTTTCAAGTTACATCTGAGGGGAGTTCTCTGTGCCTTTTGGAATTCAATGTCTGTTTCCTTCTCCACATTGGGAAACTTCTCAGCTATTAATTTGTTCAAGTACCCCTTCTGCTCCTTTTTCTCTCTCTTCTTCTTCTGGAAATCCTATGATATGGCTATTGTTCCATTTGATTGCATCACTCAGTTCTCAAATTCTCCTTTTGTGCTCCTGGATCAATTTATTTCTTTTTCTCGACTTCCTCTTTTTCTATAATTGTGTCTTCTAATTCACCTATTCTCCTCTCTGTCTCTTGTATCGTGCAGTGGCCGCCTACATTTTGTTATACACCGCATTTGTAACAGGTTTTAATTCATCACAACTATTTTTAGGTCCATTATCTTTGTAGCAATAGCTTCTCTCATGTCTTCCATGCTTTTTTCAAGCCCAGCGATTAATTTTATGGCTATTCTTGTAAACTCTGGGTCATTTATGTTGCTTATATCTGTTTTCAGCAATTCTTAGCTGTTATTTCTTCCTGGAATTTCTTTAGAGGAGAGCTCTTCCATTTTGTCATTTTGGCTTGCTTCCTGTTTCTTGTTAGTTTTAAAAGCTTTTTATGCGCTCTGCACCTGCAAGTTCTGCTGTATTAAAGGAGGCTCATTGACTGTCCATGGCCTATCTGTTCAGGAAGTGTTCTTTGAATGGTGTCCCTTGGTCTCTCTTGTTGTGCCTTTGGTTCTTTTATTTCCCTACTCCTCGTGATATTTGGGACTCTCCACCATGTGTACTTTGGCTCGTTTCTTGAGGTAGCCCTGAAAAGGATAGCAGACAGACAAATGCACAGGGAAGAAAAACACACAAATGCACAGTCAAATCAAACAAACAAGCAAACCAAAAGGGGAAGAAAAGACAAAAGACAATCTAAAAGCATAATACAAGAAATTCCAGGTACAAATAAAGAGCAGGGTGGAGGCAGTGTTGATGGAAGAGCATATATAAAGAGAGAAATGACAGGGTGGGGAGAAAGCAAAATTGAACATTGATCTGGCAGAGAGACTAAAAGGCTTAATTCAGTGAGAGAAAGAGGAGAATATCGTAGTAGGTGAGGAGAAAGAAACTAAGATAATGTTTCCCGTAGAAAGTATATATTCTGATTATTCCGCAGAGAGAAAGGAATGTTAACGATGGATGTGTAGAATATGCATCAAGAGAATTGATTAAATGTGACTGTTTAAGCAAACCAGGGACCAGTCCAGTGGAGGGGAGAGATAAGAATGAGAGAAGGGAAAATATATCTGAATAGGAAGAATTGATCTAGAGTTAATCATGGCAATGCATCGATGTTGGTCTTTCCCGGGGCTCCAGGTAAAAAAAATCAACTCTCCAGCACAGATGGGCGCAGTTTGGTGTACACAGTTCTGGCCTCTACTGTGCATCCTGTGGGCTGCTCCCTGAGGGCATGCCTTGATGGTTGTGGGGAGAAAAACAGTGGTGCCCCAGTCACTCTTTTTGGTCCAGTCTCCCTGTGCTGCGGGCATAGGCAAGGTGCACCATGTTCTATATATATCCTAAGCCCCGCCTCATTTCCAGATCTTAGTCCACGCTGCTTTAATGATATTGTCTGAAATGTAATCCCGCAGGCTGGGCAGCTTCCTAGCAGGGGATTGAGTAAGTGGAGTAGGGAAAGCAGTTTCTTCTGGTACTGCCTGGCACCTGGGCACCCAGCCCAAAGAAAGTAACACAGCTAGAGACAGGATCTCTCTCTGAATGCCCTGCAGTGAAAAATGGGATGATAGGACATCTCTCCATCCTGGGACGAGGCTTTTCTCTTCTCCAGGGACAATTCTATGCGCAGTTTCAGCTGCTCTTTCTCTTCCCCTCATCTTTCCTAGGCTTTCCATGGAGGGTGATCCTTCTCCTCCCTGCCTCTGAGTTCTGACCCTTTTTTATCTTCCCCAGTTCCTAATCATGCACCTGTGAGGCTCTCTTCTTAGTGGACTCTGTCTCTTTTCCTCCAAGATTCTTGAAATTCAGTGTCCTATGGCTTCAGCCCTTTTTTGTTTGAGAGATATGGGTGGGCAAAAAGTACACAGCTCCCTACTTCTCTGCCATCTTGACCCCTAGCCATTTACCAGTTTTTATCTCTTTGGTTAAGAGTGCTTCTATCTGTCAAAATACCCATGTTCTTGGATCTAGTAAATGTGTATCTAGGAACTTTTTCTAAATAAATTTCATTAATCACTTATCAGAAAGATAGGTATAGATATATAATATATAGATATATGTATGTGTCTGTGTGTATGTTCATGTAGGCATTGATTATACTTGCAAAACTTAGAAGTTTCCCCAATATCCATCACTGGGAGTTTGTTGAATATGTTATCCATTCAATGGAAAATTATGCAGAACCATCAAAAATATCAAAACATCTATTTTGTTACTTTTATAGTAACTAAGGAACACTGTTCAGTTATATTGTTAAGTTACATACACATAAACAAATATCTAGAGTATTTATATTGAAAAATTCACCGTGGCTTTCTCCAGAAGACAGTAGAAATTCAAGTGATTTCCTCCATTCTGTTTATCTGTAATTCCTACAAGGACTATGTATCGCCTAGTTGTTTAAGATCATAAAAGACAGATGAAAGAGTAAAAAAATAAAATAAAAAAGAAAGTGAGGGGATGGAAAATCATTTATCATGCTAATGAATATCAAAAGAAAGCCAGAGTAGCAATGCTTATATCAGACAAACCTGAAAGACTTCACCAAAAAACTGCTAGAACTCGTAAACAAAGTCAGGAATTCATAGGATACAAAATCAACATACAGAAAACTGTTTCATTTCTATATATAAATAATGAAGCAGCAGAAAGAGAAATCCAGGAATTTACACTTGGATGCAAAGCAATAAGATAGCTAGTGATAGGGGCGCCTGGGTGGCTTAGTTGGTTAAGTGTCCGACTTTTGCTTAGGTCATGATCTCGCGGTTCGTGGGTTTGAGCCCCGCGTCGGGCTCTGTGCTGACTGCCAGCTCAGAGCCTGGAGCTTATTTCAGAGTCTGTGTCTCCCTCTCTCTCTGACCCTCCCCTGCTCACGCTGTCTCTCTTTCTTTCCTAGAAATAAATAAAAATATAAAAAAAAAAGATAGCTAGAGATAACCCAATCAAAGATGCAAAAATCTGTACTCTGAAAACTATAAAACACTGATGAAAGAAATTGAAGATGACACAAAAAAATAGAAAGACATTCCATGCTCATAGACTGGAAGAAGAAATGTTTTTTAAATGTCTATACTACTCGAAGCAATCTACATACTTAATGCATTCCCTATAAAAATGCCAACAGCATGTTTCACAGAGCTAGAAGAAACAATTCTAACCTTTGATGGAACCAGAAAAAAACAATAACAAAAACAAAAAACCAACAACTCCAAATAGCCAATGCAATCTTGAAAAGGAAAGAACAAGGCGGGGGCATCACAATTCCAGAGATCAAGTTATATTACAAAGTTGTAGTGATCAAACCAGAATGGTACTGGCACAAAAACAGACACACAGATCAATGGAAGGCCATAGAAAACCCAGAAAATAACCCACAACTACATGTCAATTAATCTTTGACAAAGCATGAAGGAATATCCAATGGGAAAAGACAGTCTCTTTAAAAAATAGTATTAGAAAAACTGGACAGCAACATGCAAAAGAATGAAACTTGAACACTTTCCTACACCATTCACAAAAATAAATTCAAAATGGATTAAAGACCTAAATGTGAGACATGAAACCATCAAAATCCTAAAGGAAAACAAAGGCAGTAATTTTTTTGACCATCAGCCATAGCAACTTCTTACTTGCTATGTCTTCGGATGCAAGGGAAACAAAAGTAAAAATGAACTATTGGGACTTCAAGATAAAAAAGCTTCTGCATAGTACATAAAACAGTCAACAAAACCAAAAGGCAACCCTTGGAATGGGAGAAGATATTTGCAAATAACATATCTGATAAAGTGTTAGTATCCAACATCTGTAAAGAACTTATAAAACTCAGCACACATAAAACAAATAATCCAGTAAAGAAACGGGTAGAAGACATGAATAGTCATGTTTCCAAAGAAGACATAGCTAACAAACACATGAAGAGACACTCAACATCACTCACCATCTGGGAAATAGAAATCAAAACTGTAATACACTATCAACTCACACCTATCAGAATGGCTAAAATTAACAAAAGAGGAAACAACAGGTGTTGGTAAGGATGCAGAAGGGGGAAAGAGGAATCCTCTTGCACTTTTGGTGGGAATCCAAACTGCTATGCAGCAACTCTGGAAAACAGTATGGGGATTCCTCAAAATGCTAAAAATATAATTATCCTAAAATCCAGCAATTGCACTACTAGGTATTTACCCAAAGGATACAGAAATACAGGTCCAAAGGGATATATACACCCTGATGTTTATAGCTGCATTATCAACAATAGCCAAAATATGTAAAGAGCCCAAATATCCATTGACTGATGATTGGATAAAGAAGTGGTAGTGTGTGTGAGTGTGTGTGTGTGTGTGTGTGTGTGTGTGAGTGTGCGTGTGTGCATGTGTGTGTGTGTGTGTGTGTGGAATATGGGGCATCTGGGTGGCTTGTTTGGTTAAGTGTTCAAATCTTGGTTTTGGCTCGGGTCATGATCTCATGATTTGTGAGTTTGAGCCCCCAAATTGGGCTCTGTGCTGGCAGCACGGAGCCTGCTAGGGATTCTCTCTCTCCCTCTCTCTTTGCCCCCACCTCAAAATAAATTTAAAAATAATAATGGAATATTCCTCAGCCATAAAAATGAAAATCTTGCCATTTTTAACAGGATGAATGGAGCTAGAGCATACTATGCTAAATGAAATAAGTCATTCGGAGAAAGACAAATACTGTATGGTTTTATTCATATGTGGAATTTAAGAAATAAAACAGATGAACATGGTGGAACAAAGGAGAGGAGCTAACCGAAAAACAGACTCTTAACTTTAGGGAACAAACTGAGCATTGCTGGAGGGGAGGTGGATGGTGGTATTGGTTAAATGGGTGACGGGTTAAGGAGGGCACTTGTGATGAGCCCTGGGTATTGTATGTAAGTGATCAATCACTAAATTCTACATCTGAAACTAATATTACACTGCATGTTAACTATCTGTAATTTAAATTAAAACTTAAAACTAAAAACAATTCAGTTAGGCATCCTACATTTGAGGTGTCTATTACACAACGAAGTATATATATTAAGGAGGCAGCTGGATATATGTCTACATTGTATATCACTGTATCTCAAGAGAATAAGCTGATTGTTTTATAAAAATAAATAACTTCTCCTTCAAATAATAACTTCTTATTCAAAAGCGAATTTATAAACTGTCTGAACAGAGGAAAAATGTAGGATGGAGTACACAAATTAGAATGAGTGTGTTCAGGTAAAAAGAAAAAAACAATCAGATGTTGATTCTAAATCAGAAGTTACTGATCTGTTATGGTAAAAATTTAGTTACCCACCTCATATTTGTATCACAATTGTTAATGAAAAAGTCATTTACTTTCCACATTTAAGAATATGACAAAGGTTTCAGTGAGAAAAACATTTTTCTAAGGTCAAAAGTAGAGGTAAGTTTTAAAAGAAACAGGAAAATTAGTTCTATGTCCTTTATAAATGTTTTGACTGGTTAACTATCCTTTAATTTCACTTCAATTCCCAAAACTTTATGTTGTTATTTAACACACCTCTAGGCACTACCAGAAAAAGTATAAAGATAAATAAGACTATCATCAAAGCTTACACTTTAATGAGGGAGCAGGTACATTCATAGACAATAGGTAAAAATAAAGCAAAGGTGGATTGTTCAAAGTGGCTCATGGAGTTTTACTTTACACAGCGTCAGCACATAGAAGACACCCAGATATTTGTTAAATGAATGCCTGAGAAAACAAATGAGGAAGAGAAAGAGTCTAGATGTTCTATTTAGGAACTATAGAAATTAAACTTGATGATCTTCACTAATTCCTGTGAGAGAAAAAAATTTGACAAATAGTTCATTCACCCTTTAGAGAAGTAAAGTATGTAGTGATCCTTAGAAGCCTGCATAAATTCACCAAGAATAAATCAAGCTATAGAAATCTTTTTTCTTGTTTTCACTGGACTACTAAACTAGTTGATTAGAAGCCTAGCATGGGCATAGTATACTTTTCCTTTTAAAATGTCAGTAGCCATATTCAGGACATATCCAATGTTTCTGACCTGACATTCAAGACATTACTGGATTCATCTCAGTTTCTCCTTTTGGATTACTCTATAAATGACGACATTGAATAGGAACCAAGAGTCCCAAACACAGAGTTATTTCTCCTCCAATATGAATCTTGGTGCTTTATAACCTCAACTCGCAGAAAATGAGTGATGTCTTTTTCTTTACTATATCTCTACCTTAAATTTACTACTTCTGTTTTGAGTTGTCCAGGAGCATTTGATACAGGTTTAAAGTTAATTTTTTCTAATTATATGAGGTCTTTTAGATGTGTTGTTCTGTGAAGAAAGCATGATCCCTTCATTGTAGGTGTTGTGAGTCACAATTGTTCCAGAAGTCTGGGCCAGGATTTCCTGCTGAGACCCATCCTTGTGATGTGTTTCTGAAGTAATAATAGCTCTAGGTGACTTGCTTGGTCATCTTTTGCAGGGTTCTCCAGCAATCTGAAGAATTTTATTTTCTAGTTAGAATGAAATGTAGAGTATATTCAGACTGTCATGGCATCTTAGAATCAGATAATAGGAATTCAGAATTCCCATGGAGGTGGTTTCCATATTTTATAAGTATTATTATAAAACCGTATGTTCCCTTCCTGTAGGAACATTTTCAGGAATCAATCAGAATAGTAATATCTCTCCACAACAGCCCTCCTCCCATATTTCTGACTTAGTAAAAAAATAAAAATTAAAGTGCAACATGGTATAATAGCAGCCATGTGACCTTGGAAGAATGACATCCCTCTGAACTTCAATTTCCATAGCTTTAAAATGGGGGAAATTAGCCTTGTTTACGTCATGCTGTTGTTGTAATAATCAAAAGTGTTAATGTATGCAAAAATGTTTTCAAAATTATTAACTGCTATTACTATATTCTCTCTGGAAAACAAATATAATAGCATGATATTCTAGGTATTTTAGACACACATTCATTAATTTATAGATAACCCATTATATATAGCTTCTTAACCTTTGACTAAGTATAAATAAGACATTATAATTTTTGCAAAGATACTCTCTTTCAAGCAGATTGTCTTTTGTTATGCTCACTGATTGTATTCAAGCCCATTGGAAGAAGACTCCAAGCCTCAAACTATGGCCTACCTCATAATAAGACATGGTCACATATGTACAGTTCTGTGTCATTCTCTTACTGTCTGGCTGGCTGAATATATGTGTCCCTTTTTGTCAGTATCTCTCTTTGTAGTTTACTATTTGACAGATCAAAAAAGTTTTTTGTTTTTTGCTATTATAAAAGAGTAAAGTGGAGAAACAACATTGAAATATATCCTTTTTCCTTTGTTTCTTAAAAATAATAATGGAATAGGGCATAGCTACTATTAAATTGATACAGATGAACATGAAAGGCTATGGCCTCAAAGAAACAGACTTTGTACCTATACAAATGTTAGCTAGAATTAATAAGTGTCCTCATTCTAGTATTGCTCTTACATTGATTGCTTTTCAGAGAGCCATCACTGTGCTATTATCAAATGAGAGAGACTAAAATCATTTTGAGAGCTTACAAGGGCTTGTTCACAAGACTAAATTAAAGCTTTTGAGGGTTTACCATGTGTGTAGACTTGCAAAGGATTGTTGATTTCAGATGTAGAGTCCCCAAGGTAGTCTACTCGTCATGAAAGCCCACAGTCTAAGTGCCCACAGAGGAACCCTCTGGAAAATGGCTTTATATCAAATAAGCTAAGCTAAAATGTCTTAGCTTGCTCATACTCTTAATTGCCCTTTAAAGATATAATTTCATTTATGGGACTAGCTCTGCAGTAGATGATCTCAATAAGCTTTCACCACCGATACTCAGTAGACAAGCATTTTTAGAATACCAACTATTCGTAAGACATTGTACCAGCCTCTACAGTTGGTATAATTACCAAATTCCTGTCCTCAGTACCTAAGTCCTAAAGTGAACTGGGTGTAAAAGTTAGTTAAAGCTTGGACTGCTTAAAAAGATTTATGAGATTTTTTAATTAAAAGGTAATAAATACTCCTATAACAAGCATAAGCAATTCAGCATGATGTAAGGTAAAATACTGTAAAGGTAAGATATCTTTGAGGAATATCTTGCTTAAAAGAGGTCAGAGGCCCACTTGACCTGAGGTTTGCCTAAGGTGTTTCTGGTCTGCCTCACTCTGTCTTAAATTCCATCTAGTTATTTGTTATTTGTTTCTAAATATTATGAAAAATAATGAACTTTAAGTCAGGAAATCCAGATTATAGTCCCAGTTCTGCTATTATTAATTATAATAGCATTATGATCTTGGGTAAGTCTTTACTTCTCTGATCATAGTTTTTTCTAAAGTTTAAACTAGAATCAGTGTCTCCCAACTCTGGTGTAAGAAATTCAAAATCATTTAAGGAGGTTTTTTCAAGGTATACACATCCCTGGAAATTTTGACCACTCTGCACCCCGTTAAGAACATTATACTGAGATAGTACTGTTACTGATGAGATCATATCATTTCCCTCAGATGTATTAGGGTAAGAAAAAAATGTTTATTAGAGTAGGTGATCTAATTGTTTCCTTCTAATTCTCTTATAATTTGCTCCTAACTATTTCTGATTTCTATAATATAAGGATAATGTCTAGGGTGGTTTTAGCAAATTAGATATGTTTACATGATTAAATATTCAGGGTTTCAGTTTGGACAGTGAAATGAGCCTTTTAATTAGCGTCCATAAAGAGACTCAGTAAGGATTAAGAACATGCATATGGTTTTAAGAAATGAAGGCTATAAGAAGATTAATCTATTGGGTAAGTGTTAAACTGTCAGCCCCCTTTATATGGCTTCTCAAACTATCACAGACCCATGTAGATGTGTAGACAGATGGTGCCTGTTGAATTTGTAGTGGATTACTTATGCAACACTGCCTTACTCTAGATTCTACTCCTAAACCTGAATGGCCTCTTTTGTCTCACAAGGGAGAAGCTACTAGCCCTTTTTTCCTCCTTCATTCATTCAAATAAGTTATTATTGAGTACTAACTACTTGTTGAATAAATGTTTATTGATCTCTCTTTGGACAACTAGGGACACAGATTTGAGCAAGACCCTACCCCTCATCAAGCTCACAGTTGGATGATTTCAACACAGTATAGTAAGATATAATAGGGTAAAAACAGAGGGCTATGGGACACATCAGTACCTGATCTATACCTGGGAGGCCAAGGAAGTTCTCCTAATGGGGGTAACATCTGAGCTGCAACCTGACTAATGCTAAAGAGTTAGCCAAGTGAAGGTTTGAGGGAAGGGTAAACAAGAGACTTAGAGTAAGAGGAGCTTGGTTCATTTGAGGAACCGAAACAAGTTTGTATGGTTAGTATAGATTTCTAAAGGGGAAGTGATAAATGAGCTGGCCAACAAGGCATACATCATACAGGGACTTGGGATCCATTTTTTGGAGCATAGAAATCATCCTAAAGGCAATGAGGTAGCACAGGTTCAATGTCAAGAACAGTTTATATGGAAAATATTTTCAAATGCTAAATGCATATACTCTGATCCAACAATGCCACTTTTACTTCTAGAACTATTCACATGTGGAAATCATTTATCAACAGTGATATTCTTTGCTGTACTATTTGAAATAGCAGAGGATCGAAATAATGTTAATGTCCATTATTTAGGAAATGATGAAATAAATTACGATAAATCTATAACTGGTAACTGGTTGCTTGAAGGAAGAAAACTGAGTGTTTAAGGTTGCAGTGAAGGGAGAGTTAACTTAATCTTCATATTTCTATATCTTTTGATTTTTTACTTATTATTTTTAAAATTTATTTTTATTTCTGAATTTTTTATTTTGTTAATGTTTTACTTTTGAGAGAGAAAAGGAGAGAGGATCAAAGTGGGCTCTGCACTGGCAGCAGAGAGCCCAAGGGAGGGCTCAAGCTCACAAACCAGGATATCATGACCTGAGCCGAAGATGGATGTTTAACTGACTGAGCTACCGAGGGTTCCTCTTTTGAATTTTTAAAATATCTACATGTATTACTAATTTAAAATAAGAACATTTATTTTTAAAAATATTTTTTAAAATAAACATACATAAATAAAGCATGTATGATATGACCTTTTTCTACCCATCACCCATATACATTAGCAATAATTTTATAATATAATAACATCCTATGCTAATTAGAAGGTGGCAAAATCCACATATTTGTGGAAAGAATATACATTGTTTTCTTCCAGCTTTAGTGAGATATAATTGGCAAATGAAAAATTGTATATATTTAATTGTATACAATGTGATATTTTGATATACACATACATTGTGAAATAATTAACACAAACTAATTAACATTTCCATCATCTCGCATAGTTTCCTCTTTTTTGTGATGAGAACACTTAATATCTACGCAGCAATTTTCAAGCATAGTATATGCAGTAATATTAAGTATAGTCATCATGCTATGCAGTTTTCATCCTCCATAACTGAAATTTTGTATACTTTGACCAATACCTCTTCATTTCCCCTAACACCCAGCTCCTCTGACCATTTTATTCTGCTTATGAGTTTAATTTGTTTAGATTCTACATATAAGTAATATCATGCAGTATTTGTCTTTCTGTATCTGGCTTATTCAACTTAGGTTAATAACTTCCAGGTTCATCCATGTAATTGTCAGGATTTCCCTCTTTTTTATTTATTTTTATGTTTTAAAAATTTTAATGTTTTATTTGTTTTTGAGAGAGAGAGAGATACAGCATGAGCAGAGGAGGGTCAGAGAGAGAGGGCGTCACAGAATCTGAAGACAGGCTCCAGGCTCTGAGCTAGCTGTCAGCACAGAGTCTGACATGGGGCTTGAACCCACGAACCATGAGATCATGACCTAAGCTGAAGTCGGATGCTTAACTGACTGAGCCACCCAGGTGCCCTGATTTCCCTCTTTTTTAAAGCTGACTAATATTCCATCACATGGGGGGTGAGATCACATTTGCTTTTTCCATTTATTTGATACTTAGTTTGTTTCCGTATGTTGGCTATTATGACTAATGCTGCAACAAACATGAGAATGTAGATATCTCTTCATGATACTGATTTCATTTTCTTTGTATATACACCCAGAAGTAAGATTGCTGAATTACACGGTATTTCTATTTTTAATTTTTGAGGAATCTGTTTTCCATAGTGGTTGTACTGATTTACATTCCTACCAACATTACACAAAGGTTCCCTTTTCTCCACGTGCTAACAAACACTTGTTGTCTCTTATCTTTTTGATTATAGCCATCCTAACAGGTGTGAGGTAACATCTTATTGTGGTTTTGATTTGCATTTCCCTGGTGATTAGTGATGTTGAACATCTTTTTTATATAATCTGTTGGCCATGTGTTGGTCTTTTTTGGAAAACTGTCTATTCAGGTCCTTTGCCCATTTTTAAATCAGTTTATTATTTTTTATTATTATTTGCTATTGAGTTGTTTGAATTCCTTATATATTTTGGATACTAACCCCTACCCAGATGTACATTTCCCCCCATTTCATAGGTTTTCTCTTCACTCTGTTGATTATTTCCTTTGCTGTGCAGAAGCTTTTTAATTTGATGCAATTCCACTTGTCTGTTTTTGCTTTGCCACCTGTACTTTTAAGACAATATCCAAAAAATTATTGCCTGGGCCAATGTCAAGATGCTTTTTCTTAGCAGCCTGAGCCTGAGCCCTGGCATCTTGTCTTCCTCCCTGAACAGCATGAACTTCACCACTCACTCTACCTTTTCTTCCAACTATTGGTCCCTATGCTCCATGCAGTTGCCCAACCATCAGGTCTGGCCTGTCAGCAGTGTGGCACACATTTATGAGGCACCAGGGGCTCAGGCTTCTGGATCTCTGTGTCCTGCTCCACCAGTTTACAGGGCAGCTGGAGGTCTGGAGGTCTGAGGGCCTGAATACAGAGATGACTGGTGTGCATAGACGATATCCATGGTGAGAAGGAAACCATGAAAGACCTGAATGACCACCCATTCTCCTACTTGGAGAGAGTAAAGAGACTGGAGGCTGCTAATCAGAAATTAGAGACCAAAATCTGGGAACACCTGGAGAAGAAGGGACCCCAGGTTAGAGAATTGGGGCACCACCTCAAGATCATCCACGAACTGAGGGCTCAGATCTATGCAAATTCTGTGGACATTGTCTGCATTTTTCTGAAAACTGACAATGCCTGTCTTGCTACTGATGACTTTAGACTCAAGTATGAAACAGAGCTGGCCATGCACCAGTCTTTGGAGAATGATATCCATGGGCTTTGCGAGGTCATTGAAGACACCAATGTCACTCAGCTGCAGCTGGAGATGGAAATTGAGACTCTCAGGAAGGAGCTGCTCTTCCTGAAGAACTATGAGGAAGAAGTAAAGGGTCTACAAAATCAGATTGGCAACTCTAGGTTGGCCGTGGAGTCGGATGCCCCCAAATCTCAGAACCTCAGCAAGACCATGGTGAACATCCAGGCCCAGTAAGACAAGCTGGCTCAGAAGAACTGAAAGGAGCAGGACAGGTACCATCTTGGTCCCAAAAGATTGAGGAGAGCACCACAGTGATCACCTCACAGACTGCTGAAGTAGGAGTGGCTGAGATGATGCTCCTGGAGCTGATATGTATGACTCACTTCGTGAAGATCACCCTGGACTCCATGAGAAATCTGAAGGCCAGCTTGGAGAACAACCGAAGGAAGTGGAGGCCCACTCACTGTGCAGATGGAGCAGCTCAGTGTACTCCTGCTGCACCTGAAGTCAGAGCTGTCCCAGACCTGATTAGAGAGGCAGCGCCAGACCCTGCTGAATAGCAAGGCCAAACTGGAGACTGAAATCACCACCTACTATCAACCTGCTGAAAGGATTTCAATCTTGGTGATACCCTAGACAGCAGCAATTCCATGCATACCATCCAAAAGACCACCACCTGCAAGATTGTGGTGGGCAAAGGCGTGTCTGAGACCAATGACATCAGTTTTGAGGCTTTGAGGCAGCAGAATCAGTGTATCCTTTAGGGAGCAGAAGACCAATAAAAAGTTCATAGATTAAAAAATAATTTCCCTAAGATTTCTTCTAGTAAGAAATCTTTACAATTTCAGCTCTATGCTTAATTCTTTAATCCATTTTGAGTTGATTTTTTTATCCGGTGAGGGCAGGGTCCATTTTTATTTCTTTGCATGTGCATATCCAGTTTTCCCAGCACCATTTATTGAAAGATTGTCCTCTTCCCATGGTGTGCTCTTGGCATCCTTGTTGAAGATTGATAGTCCGTAAATGCATAATTTATTTTTGGGCTCTCTATTCTGTTCCATTGGTCTGTTTTTGTGCCAGTACCATACTGTTTTACCATACCTTTGTAATATACTTAGAAACAATGAAATGTAACGCCTTCAGCTTTGTTCTTTTTGTTTAAGATTGCTTGGGCTATTTGGGGCCTTTTGCATTTCCATATGAATTTTAGGATTGTTTTTCCTATTCTGTGAAAAAAAACATCGGAATTTTGATAGAGATAGCATTGAATCTCTAGATGGTTTGTATAATATGAACATTTTAACAACATTAGTTCTTCCAATCCAAGAACACAAAGGTATCTTTCTACTATTCTGTGTGTCTTTTTCAATTTCTGTCATCAGCATTTCATAGTTTTCAGTGTACTGAATAAATTTAACATTTATTCCTAAGTATTTTGTTCTTTTTCATATTAAATTGGATCTTTTTCTTAATTTCTTTTTTGAACAGTTCATTGATAGTGTATAGAAAGACAGATTTTTATATGTTCATTTTGTATCCTACAACGTAACTGAATTAATTTATTATTTCTAACAGGTTTTTTGGGTGGAGTTTTCTATATATAAGTTTATATCATCAGCAGACAGAGGCAATTTTACTTTTTCCTTTCCAATTTGGATGCCTTTTATTTATTTTTCTTGTGTAATTGTTCTAGCTATTGGATTTCAAGTACTATGTTGAAAAAAGTGGTGAGAACGGGCATCCTCATCTTTTTCCTGATCTTAGAGAAAAGCTTTTTTTAGGTTTTTGCTGTGAAGTGTGATGTTAGCTGTGGGCTTGTCATAGCTTTTCTTATGTTGAGATACGTTCTTTCCATACCTCGTTTGTGAAGAATTTTTATCATGAAAGAATGTTGAATTTTGTGAAATTCTTTTCTGAATCTATTGAGATGATCATATGATTTTTACCCTTCATTCTGTTAATGTAATATATCATATTTGAGAACATAAATTGTTACACCCATTTTGGATATTAATACAACTCTCTAGTCAAATTAAACATTAGGTGACCTTTATAATCTAGCATTTACAGTTTAGGGAATCTATCATACAGAATTAAAAATACCAGTACCTAGGTCATATATACAAGGATATTTATTATAGCACTGTTTTAGTGGCAAAAAGAGGAATAAACCTAGTATCTATACACAGAGAAATGGTTGAATTAATTATGACATAGCTATACTATTTAATACTATGCCGCTATTAAAATGAATATGTTAGAGTTTTATGTATGGACTGAAAGAATAGCCATGTTCTTTTTGCTAGGTAATAAAAATCAAGTTTCAGAATAACCTATAAAATATAATCTCATTTTTATAAAAAAAAAAAAAAGGAGAAAGTTCTTAACCCCCTAAAATGTTTATAGATACAGATATATGGATATAAACATAGAAACAGATGTGGAAAGCAGAAGCACCAAACTTTGGATTATTGATTACATCAGGTGGGAAGAGGTTGGATGGGAAAGGGATTGCTCTTAAGTGGTTCTTTATTTAGTTCTATGTTGTTTGACTTGTTACAATAAGCATATGTTACTACAATTTATTTAAAATATAATGAAAAAGTGGAGAAAACAAGAAAAATGGACTGGATGGGACATAAAGGAAACAAAGAAGGCAATTAGGAGGCTGATACAAGGGTACACATAAGAAATGATGGTGGCTTAATTAGAGTAGCAGCAATGAAAACTGAGGTAGACAGGTTTATTTAAAAATTTTTAGTGTTTATTTTATTTTTAAGAGAGAAAGAGCGTGAGTGGGAGAGAGGCAGAGAGAGAGGGAGACACAGAATCTGAAGCAGGCTCCAGGCTCTGAGCTGTCAGCACAGAGCCCGATGCAGGGCTCAGTCTCACAAACCATGAGACCATGTCCTGAGCTGAAGTTGGAAGCTTAACTGACTGAGACACCCAGGAGCCCAGGTTTATTTAGAAAAAAATTTAGGACTTGGTTATTTGACTGAAGGGAGAAAAAGAAGAGTCAAGGAAACCACCCAGATTTCTGGCAGAGTGCTGTACTAATCCCTGAGATAACAAGCAGAAAAGGAAGATGTGTCGTTTTAAACAGGTTTTGAATTTCAGGTACTTGTGTGAAATTCAAGAGGAGAAAACTTGTAAGCAGTTGGTGATATTCATCTGAAGCTCAGGAAAAATATCTGGGCTGGAAATACAGATATGGAGATTATTAGCTAGGTTAAGACTCTCTCAGTTACAAGTGACAGAGAGCTGGCCTAAACTGGATTAAGATCTTTTTTTTTTTTTTTCTAAAAAAGAGAGCATGGTCAAATGTCCATCTACTGATGAATGGATAAAGAGGATGCGGTGTATATATATATACAAGGGAATATTACTAAGCGATAAAAAAAAGGAAAGAAATCTTACCATTTGCAACAAAGTGGATGGAACTAGAGTGCATTATGCTAAGCAAAGTAAGTCAGTCAGAGAAAGACAAATATCATATGACTTCACTCATATGTGGAATTTAAGATACAAAACAGATGAGGGGCACCTGGGTGGCTCATTTGGTTGAACATCCAACTTTGGCTCAGGTCATGATCTCACGGTTCATGAGTTCAAGCCCCATATGGGGCTCTGTGCTGACAGCTCAGAGCCTGGAGCCTCCTTTGGATTCTGTGTCTCCTTCTCTCTTTGCTCCTCCCTTGCTTGCATTCTGTGTCTGTCTCTCGAAAATGAATAAACATTTAAAAATTTTTTAAAAGACACAAAACAGATGAACATAAAGGAAGGGAAGCAAAAGAAATATAAAAAGAGGGAAGGAGACAAACCATAAGAGACTCAAATACAGAGAACAAATTGAGGGTTGCTGGAGGAGTTTTGGGTGAGTGGGGGCTAGATGGGCAAGGGGCATTAAGGAGGACACTTGTTGGGATGAGCACTGCATGCTATATGTAAGAGATGAATCACTAAATTCTATTCCTGAAATCATTATTACACTATATGTTAACTAGCTTGGATGTAAATTTAAAAAGTACTACTAATAAAAAGAAGAGGGCATGGGATTTATGGGTTTATTTAACTGTAAAGTCCTTGATGAAGCTGGTTTAAGGTATGGCTGAAACTTGGAGCTCATGTGATCTCATCAGAATCTCTCAGCTCTGCTTTCCTTTCTATTGGCCTCATTCTTCAGGCAGGTTCTCCCCATAAAGTGGCAAAAATGGCTAGCAGCTCCAGCTTACAGTTATCCAACTTAGCAAAGCCAAATGGAAAGAACGTGTCTTGCCCATCTACTGAAATCAATAAGAAGGATGTTTTTGCCAACATTGATGAGAGCAATTTTAGTAAAGTAATAGGAACAGAAAGATTGAGAGTCAAGTTAGAGAAATAACTTGAGTCAGTAGAAAATAACAAATATAAATGAATAGCTAGAGACTTACTAACCATCTACTATGTGCAAGGCACTGTGCTATATTACATGCAGGGATGCAAAAATGAGTAAGATACAGTTCATTAGTTGTGGAAGTCCATGGTCTTCATAAAAGAGGATCTTGTAAATAATTCCCAGAGGTGATTAGTACTTACATGGAAGTATGAGACTGCAGTGGAAGCATAGAGGCGGGAGCCACAGAATGGCCAATCTAATACATTAAGTACGTCTCCAAGGAGAAGCACACAACGGCTGGCACATACTAGGCATGCATATATGAATGGATGGAGAGGATGAAATTTGAATTGGATTTTGGAGAATGAATAGGATTTTGATGAAGAAAAGTAGAGAGTGCAATTCTGACAAAGGGAACAGCAAGTGCAAAGGCTAACCAAATCCCCTAGGTCTGTGGGCTCTCCTCATGGCTTAAATAAAAGACGATACATAATGTAGGAGCTTGGAAGAAGGACCGAGGGAAGCCAGAACCACTGGGCAGAGAAAATGTGACAAGAGCCCAGAACTACCTGAGAAGCTTGCAAATGCCCACTCAGACATTTGATGAATAGCATTTTAATCCCAAATTTTCTTGGTACCTTCCCCACCTCACTGTATCTCTCTTCTACTCTCTGTACACTTGAGAAAGAAATACTAGCTAGGCCAACACACCTCTTCCTTTCTACTAAATACAAGATATATAATCCACCTGTAATGGTTTTTTAACTTTGGTGGCAGTTTTAATTTCCCTGGTATCCTCTTTCATAATCTCTAATGCAAGATAGCAAAACACATTTAGAATCTCAGTGTAATTTAGAATCAATGATTGATCCTACTTTCTTTCTTGTTTCGAATTCCATGCTGACTTAGAAGACATAGATCCTATTCCATTAACATGTTCAGAAATGTAGAGAGAGCTAGTTTTGAAATAATTAAGTACTAAGGATGCTTTGCTATATATAGGCTTATGAGTCTTAGCTGCATTTTAGCACTGCTTCCAGTATATAGCCCCTTTAATGAATCTAGTATCGTAGTACTTTAGGTCAGTTCTTGAGGGTCTAGCCTCACTAAGGTACTGTATATGTCAAGCCATGGTTCTAACCAACCTGTGCTATTTGTCAAAGAGTGTACTAAAGAGAAGGTGGCTTTGCGTAGATCTCTTCTCCCTATAGCAAAACAACTCATAGGCCTGGCCTACAGCCACAAAGTTAGTAGTGTCATGTAGATGAAATTCAGCGCATAATTATCTTACATTGTGCCAGAAAAGCAGGAAGAAGATTGACTTGGTAATTCGCTGTTTTGATCCTAATCTGTTTAGAAATATGACTTCTTAAAAAAGGAAATGGAAAAAGAATGTGTTCCTCATGATAGCCTCACAGTATTTCCTGAGAGCATGTTCAGCTATTGTAAATACAGCAATTTGATTCTCTCCTCAAATTTCAGATATATTTCATTTACTTAAAAAAAAAGGACACTTGTGGGGATGAGCACTGAGTGTTATGTGGAAACTAATTTGACAATAAACTATTTGTAAAAAAATAAAAATAAAAAATAAAAAAAATTAAAAAAATAAAAAAACCTACATTGAAATGATCAAATTTTAAAGTATGAATTGAATGCTTTCAAAAATGAAATTTTATATTTAAGGTCACACATTTAAATCTCTGTTTTGTCCCAAATCAAAAACAAACTTCTTGGCACGAATCACAAAGTCATTGGTTTGTATAATGCATTATCTTTACAAGTCATCTCCAAAGCTCTTTATAAACATACGTTTACACTGTAACTTACTTAAGGGAGAAGAGTGTATTTGTGGTACAAATATTTTAACTCAGAGGTTGTTTTCAAGTTTCAATGCAGCATTTTGAATCTAATCTCTTCTCCCCATCCCCTAGCATAGTATGCAAAATCCAGAAGCTATCAGAAATAGGGCCCAAATTTAGTACACTAAAGCTCCCAGTGCATGGATGAAATATACATACAAGAAAGAAAACTCAGTTGATATTATTAAGAAATCTTTCTGACCCTTGCTTTCTCTCTCAGACAGCTTGGGGTAGAGAAATAGCATAGAATTTAAAGCCACATAGACCTAATTTCAAATTTAAAATAACAGAGACCTAATTTCAAATCCTAGGTCTACTACTTTTAGCTTTGTGGCCTTGGCCAAGTCATGTAACCTCTCTCAGCGTAAGTTTTCTCATTATATAAAGACAATAATGATACTTTCTTTGATAAGGTATTATAAGGATTAGAGGTAATATGAAATTCCTAATTCAATGCTGGCATATAACAGGTGCTCAATAATGGGTAATTATTAGATCAACTGTAAAATAAGAATAGTACTAATCCATCTACTTGTCAGGTTATAGATAAAATTGATGAAAATGCTTTTTTTCAAATACCATAGTCTCTTACCCATTTTTATAGTTGAGAAAAGAAGCTGTTCTGCTTATCTCATAGGACTGTGATGATTAAAAGAGATAATATATACTAAAGCACTTAGAAAATATAAAGTGCTCTTAAGATCAAGGTGGAATCTATAGTTTAAGTAAGGCTTAAGAAACCTCTTTTTCTTCTACCACCAATGAATTAAGAATTAAAGAATAAAAAATTGAGAGGCACTTGGGTGGCTTGTTTGGTTAAGCATCTGATTTTGGCTCAGGCCATGATCTCACAGCTCATGAGTTCGAGCCCCACATTGCATGAGCTCGAGCCCTTCTTCAGATGAGCTTGAGCCCTGCTTCAGGTGAACTTCAGCCTTGCTTCAGGTGAGCCCCACTTCTCTCTCTCTCTCTCTCTCTCTCTCTCTGCTCCTTGCTTACTTGCACCCTCTCTCTCAAAAAAAATATTAAACAATAAAAATTGAACATCACAAACTGCTATTACTATTGATAGTTTGTTACATCTGATTTTGTCCATCTTGCAGAAATATACAGAATGCAAGTTTTGTAAATAAAATATCCTATTCTCAGTATACCCTGATTATTCAGAAATCTTTTATTTAGCAACCTCAAACATCCAGAACACAGCCTGGACACCTAAGAGGAGGTGGGATTAAAGCCCTATGATCTGGAAACAACATCTCAAGGCAATAAGGCCTCTCACTCTACACCTATGAGATAAGAGTAGTGCCGACTTTACTCAGCATCTTGATTTAGTGCTGTATATAAAATAAAGGTTGCTTACTAGTATAATGAGCTTAGTTGTCTGACAACCAATTAAAATGAGATAAGGGATCTACTAGATGTGAGAAAACTGATACCCTAAGGCATAGTTAGTATAAAAAACAGAAGAATTCTAAAAACAGAACTAGAAAAATAAAGTCACTTGGGATCATTCATGTAGGGGTTCAAAGTTCCCTGTATGCCTTAGTAGATACTGAGCACTTAACTCTATGATCCAGTAGGGAATTTTCATAATGACGCTTAGTCCTCAATAGACAACTATATCTGACATGACAAGACAAAGAAGTCTCAAAACATTTTAGAAAGATTTCTGTCAGATTTCAAAGTTTGTTATTAGAGGAGTAAGTTTTATTTATCCAAAAAACTCATTGCTGTGGAGTCACTTCTATGGTGCCAAATAAGTAAGGTGTTAACTATACATTGAAGCTGCTAGGTGGGGCACCTGGGTGGCTCAGTCAGTTGAGCATCCGACTTCAGCTCCAGTAACGATCTCAGCTCCTGAGTTTGAGTGCCGCATCGGGCTTTTTGCTGTCACTGTGGAGCCTGCTTGAGATCTTGTGTTATCCTCTTTCTCTGCCCCTCCCCTCCTCTCTCTCTCTCAAAAATAAATAAACATTTAAAAAAGATTTAAGGTGCTACGAAAAAACCATGTAACGTTGTAAATAAAAAGAAATCTGATGTGTGGTATTTAACCAACTCTTCTAGAAGACATCTTAAAGATTAAATAATAAATTCTAAAATATTTTATATGGATTTTTAAAATAAATTTGATAAATGTTTATTTTTGAGAGAAATAGAGACAGAGAGTGAGCAGAGGAGGAGCAGAGAACGAAGGAGACACAGAATCCAAAGTAGACTTTAGGCCCTGACCTGTCAACACAGAGCCTGATGCGGGGCTCAAACCTATGAACTGTGAGATTATGACCTGAGCCAAAGTTGGAGGCTTAACCAACTGAGACACCCAGGTGCCCCTATATGGATTTTTAAAAATGTGAATAGCCAAATATTGCTAAACATAAAAATGACCCATGACAGGGGTACCTGGGTGGCTCAGTTGGTTCAACGTGTGACTCTTTACTCTTGGCTTAGGTCATGATCTCATGATTTGTGATATCAAGCCCTGTGTCAGTCTCCATGCTAACAATGCAGAGCCTGGGATTTTCTCTTTTCTCCCCCCCCCCCCCGCCCCAAATAAATACGCATTTTTAAAAAATGACCCAGGGGCACCTGGGTGGCTCAGTTGGTTAAGCATCCAACTTCGCCTCAGGTCATGATCTCATGGTTCATGGGCTCAAGCCCATGTCGGGCTCTGAGCCTGCTTTGGATTCTGTGTCTCCCCCTCTCTCTGCCCCTCCCCCACTTGCACTCTGTCTCTCTCAAAAACAAATAAACATTTTTTAAAAATGACCCAGAACATAATTTAATAATTCCTGATGTAAGCGGTATATCAGAATCTTATAGGACCTTAAGAATGTTGTTTATGAATACCAATTATTGGTCAAAAACTGTACATATAAATGCTCAAGATTGGATTGAATCTGATCTGGGTTGAAGTCCTGAGTTCCCCCAGTTACTGGTTCTCTAACTTGAAGCAAGTCAGCCTCCATGTCGTTTCACAGGATTGCTGTTAGGGTCAAACAAAATGATATAGGTGCAAATGCTATGTAAACTATACAGTGATAGACAAATGTGAAGTGTTACTTCTCATAAAAGTCGAGTACAAAAAAATTTATTTTGTTAGTATTTGGTTTGGGGATTTCAAAGCAATAGGGGATAATAAAAAAAGCGAAGTCCTACTTATTCTTAACATGTCATGTAATATTGCCTTGGGATAGCAACCATTGCAGAAAAGTATGTGCTCTTACTTTTTTCAGCAGACCTAGCTGAGTATACTATAGCCTGTTTCTTTTACTAAATTTGTTCCCCCTCCCCCAGATTGCCTTCTTATTCCCTTGCTTCTTCATTTTATTTTTTTTAACATTTATTATTTAATTTTTAGAGAGAGAGAGAGAGAGACAGAGAGAGTGACAGAGCATGGGCAGGGGAGGGTAGGACAAAGAGAGAGACAGAATCCAAAGAAGGCTCCAGGCTCTGAGCTGTCCGCAGAGCCCAACGCGGGGCTCAAACTCATGAATGCAAGATCCTGATGAGCCACCCAGGCGCCCTGCTGCTTCCTCGCTTCTAATTCTTATCCATCTTTTCAGGATCCAGCTCTAAACTTTCATGACCTTTAAGAATGAATTTCTATCCAGATAGCTCATCTTCTTAGTTTATGTTTTTTCCATGTACATATTTAAGGCACTTACATTTTCTAGATTTCTTTCATGAATTTCTCTAATCTTCTCAGCTAGATAATAAGCCACAAGAGGTTAGGGATCCCTTCTACCTCAGTGTGGCACCTAGCACAGGATAAGCAAACAGTCAAGTAGTTAATGTTTACAAATTGGAAGAAAACGTTCTATAGGTCCATGCTGAAGGACAACATGGGTTTGAACTGCACGGGTCCACTTATATGCAGATTTTTTTTTTTTTTATAAACACAGTACCACAGTACAGCAGTGTAAATGTATTTTCTCTTCTTTATGATTTTCTGTTTTTAGAGAGGAAGAGAACATGCAAGCAGGGTAGAGGGGCAGAGGGAGACAGAGAGCGAGAGCGCGCACGCGAGCGAGAGAGAGAGAGAGAGAGAGAATCTTAAGCAAGCTCCATGCTCAGCTTGAAGCTGAGGACGCGGGGCTCTATTCCACAACCCTGGGATCATGACCTGAACTGAAATCAAGAGTCAGAGGCTCAACAGACTGAGCCAACCAGGCGCCCATTCTTTATGATTTGATTAATAACATTTTATTTTTTCTAGCCTACTTTATTGCAAGAATATAGTAAATAATACATATAACATACAAAATATGTGTTAATCTACTATTTATGTTATCAGTAAGGCTTCTTGTCAACAGTAGGCTATTAGTTATGTTGTGGGGGAATCAAAAGTTTTACACAGATCTTCAACTGTGCAGGAGGTCAGCACCCCTGAATTCCACACTGTTCAATGGTTAACTGTATTTTAAGATCTTAAGGGATAGGAAGTAGACAGTGGAGATGTCTATGAAGCCACGGAAGTTATATATAATGGCAAATACTTGGTAAGTCGTTGAGAAATTGGGAAAATGAATTGTTATAAGTTATTTGTTCATGAAGGAGTAACCTGCAGGCCCTTTCCAGTTCAATTTCTGTGCCACAGTAACCATGCTGTCCACAAATTGCTTCTTCAAAGGGCAATTCTGTACAATAAATGTAATGTTCCATTCTCACATTTAAATACAAATGAAGAAATAAATACTACATTGTAATCTATCATCACATATTAGTTATTCCACCCTTCATTCCCAATTTCATTACTTTTCTGACTGCTATGGTATTGTATGGCAGATCTTGACCTTCCGTTGACATATTCGCAGCCTGTGTCGCGTTCACATGTGGGACTTCTTCCCTGGGATCCCTGTAGTTCTGCACATTTTTCTAGTATGTTGGATATAACTAGGCCCATTTCTTTTTTGTTCAAAAAAAAAAAAACTATCAGAATGCAAATGAGAGTAACACTATTATAGAAACACCATGAAATCTATTTTAGTACTTTCAGTACTTTGTTAGCAGCAATACCTGCAACACACTTAAATACCTTAGTTGTAAATCACTGGGGTAGTATTGGTTTCACGTTTAGGGACCTGGGGTCAAGTTGTAGGTCTGCTACTTACTTGCTGCGAAACTTTGAACGTGCTAATCTCTCAGCCTCAGTTCCTCTAAAATAGCATTAATGGTAATACCTACTTCACTGGGTTGCTGTGGGGGTTAAATATAGTGTGATTTGAAAAGCACTCTTGGGGCGCCTGGGTGGCTCAGTCGGTTGAGCGTCCAACTTTGGCTAAGATTGTGATCTCAAAGTTCATGGTTTCGATATTAGGTTCTGTGCTGAGTGTGTGGAGCCTGGGGCCTGCGGCCTGCTTCAGATTCTGTGTCTCCCTCTCTCTGCCCCTCCCCTGCTCACGCTGTCTCTCTCTCTCTCTCTCCTAGAAATAAATAAAACATTAAAAAAAAAAAAGAACTCCCTCTGTCTGATCTCCATTGACCTCTCCCTTGTCCATTATGTACTTGTTTCAGTTGGGCGAGAACTGTGAATTCTTCTTCAAGTAAGTCTTGGGGATACAACTATAGTTGTTACTATATATATAGTTGTTAC
This sequence comes from Hyaena hyaena, assembly GCF_003009895.1. Classification (NCBI taxonomy): domain Eukaryota; kingdom Metazoa; phylum Chordata; class Mammalia; order Carnivora; family Hyaenidae; genus Hyaena; species Hyaena hyaena. The sequence continues at coordinate 1,463,781 of NW_024081080.1, read as the reverse complement.
AACTATATAGTTGCTTGTCAATAATACTGCATTGTATATTTGAAAGTTTCTAAGACAGTAGATCTTAAAAGTGTTCATCATAAGAGAAAATATTTGTAACTATGTGTAGTGATGGATCTTAATAATTTTTCACAAATATATACATATATCAAATCCTTATCTTGTACACCATAAACTAATTTATTATATGTCAATTATATCTCAATAAAACTGGAAAAAAATTAAAATAATATGTATGTAGTAAGTGCATTTAAGAAACAAATCACCTTATGGGGTACCTGGGTGGCTCAGTCAGTTGAGCATCAGACATCAGCTCAGGTCATGATCTCACAGCTCATGAGTTTGAGCCCCACATCGGGCTCTGTTCTAACAGCTCAGAGCCTGGAGTCTACTTCAGATTTTGTGTCTCTCTTTCTCTCTCTTGCTCTCGCTCTCGCTCTTTGCCCCTCCCCCATTTGTGCACTCTTGCTCTCTTTCTCTCCTTCTCAAAAATAAATAAACATTTAAAAACATTTTAAAATAAGACGCAAATCACCTTGGGCCTACAATTATGAAAATCCTTTTTGAATACTGAAAAAATCAATTTCCAAAATCTTAAGTACAGTATTATAACCATTATATAGTTACAAACAGGTTTTTCCTTAAAGTTTTTGGGAATGCATATAACTGTAATACAATTATATGAAAATTATACGAAAAGAATGATGAACACAAGATTCAGGATAGTTTACCACCTTGGGTGGGGGAGGGATAGGAGATGAGAGTGAGAAGGAACCGCATGATTGGATGTAAGTTTTTACAAAGTCCTAGATTGATTTTGTTTTAAGTGATTGATTCCCAAGTGCTTGTTCCATTGTTTTTTTTTAAACTAACTTAATAAAATGAGTTATGCATAGACTGATATGAATTAGGATATGCCGTAAGTGTAAAATATATACCGGATTCCAAAGACTTTGTACCAAAAAAAGCAATGCAAAACATCTTGTTAATATGTATTTACACTGATTACATGTTAAAATTATAATATTTTGGATATATTGAGTCAAAATTTATTAAAATTACTTTCACTTTTTTCACTTTTTAATACGGCTAATAGAAAATTTAAAATTACATATGTGACGCACACTTGTGGCTTACACTATATATCTGTTGGCCAGTGGCAGTGTAATAATTCCACAGCACTAGTCTTTATGTTTGTAACCAGTTGTTTTCAGACTTAAAGCTAGTTTGTCTCTTTAGGCTTAATAATTCTAATTTATTTTATTTTTGTCTTCTAAAATCTCAATTGAAAGTTTTAATAAATATGAAAGCAAGGCATGTTCCTTCTAAAACAAAGTTAAACATGAGAGAAATTTGATTTAACACAGGGAAAGTGACATCATAACCTCAGTTCCCAGATATCGCCACCATTAACAATTAAGTAGTATTCTAGGTATGTGTGGTTTTAAGATTTTAGAACCTGAGCATCAAAGTTATCCCTCTCCTTTCTCACATTCTCTGTAACCAGAGAAGCAATGGAAGGTCATAACTTGATTTTGTATGAAGCAGAGAGCTAAACCACTTCTGGAGCTAACTACCTACCTACCTACCTACCTAACTAACTCTAATGTTAGCTGGATTTGGATTTCTTTCCCTGGCCAAGACTCTTCTCCTCCCCAAAAGAAATGCCATTTGGCATATATTTATACTAAAAGCCAAAGTGAACTAAAACTGATTTTTCAAGAATTTCCTCATATCCCTGGAAGAAATCAGAGAGCCAATGCAATATTATAAAACTAGAACCAAGAATAGCTGTTTCAACCTATTGATCTCCAACAAAGTACCTGATCATTTCTCCCGCTGGGTATGAAGCAGGCTTCTGGTGGGGATGTAACAATCTGAAGAAAACAAGAGGCATCCATTTCTCTTCAGTCATAGGTTCCTCTGTATTCTTAGGAAACAGTTTAATAGAAGTAACTGTAAGGGGAGAAAGGAGTACAAAGGTCAGATTGGATTATGTGCTAGGTCTTGGAAATGTTCTTTCCGTATTGCCTGAGGTTCTATATAAAAATGATTAATAGAGGAATAGCTTCTTTTTTTTCAAGTGCCATAGAGATTACAGAAGCTATTTTCTTTGTTCACATTACTGATTGGTAAGTTCAAAGATTCTGGATGCATTTCTTGGAACAAACACCAAATAATTTGACATTTTTCCTCGTCGTCCATTCAGTGAAGTAAATTCACTCAACAATTATATTCTTAAAAACATACCAATGTATGGAAGAGGGCACTTGTTTGGATGAGGACTGGCTGTTATATGGAAACCAACTTACAATAGTCCATTTAAAAAAATACCAATGGACTTTTCAATCATATTCTATATGATCTCATTTTTTGCATTCTATATGATCTCAGGTTGGGACCTGCATGAGAATAATAAATACAAACTGCACTCTTACTGCTATTCTGATTAGGATCTCTCTCCTCTCCCTTTTAGAGAGGAATGACAGACATGAATGAGGCAATCCAATGAAGGCTTTTCTGAAACTCTTTTTAAGTCATTGTTCAAAGCCATCCTGTCTACCCTCGAGTCCATTATCATTTTTCTTCTAACCTAACTCTCTTTACTCTTCAACTCCAGTTTGTTTCTTTATTGGTTACATATTGTTTTTGTCTTATCTCCTCCTCCTATTAGATTGACAGTTCCTTGAAGGAAGAGACCATGTCTAGATCTAATTCTAAAGTAATATAATGCACATATTCAGAAAATACTTATCAACAATATTATTACCTAGAACCCATTTGCCCTAAACCTCGCCTGAGTTTATCTAATGCTAGTCATGCCTTTTGTTAAAGCTGTAAATGCAAATGATATACTAAACTTGTCCAGAGGTCACAAAAAGATAAATGGGAATTAGAAGCAAATGGACAACCTGTGAGAGTTTTATATATTAATGGCTTACTTATATATGTTTCACATTTTTGTTTGCTTTTCCTATATTGAAATGTGTCCTGTTTATGGAGCACTGTGTGATCAATTTTTTTGAAAAGAATGATAGACTAAACAAAACAGTTGGCAGAAAATAGACATAGAATTCAGTTTTAGTCCAACTACTAACTAACTGTGGGATTTAGGTGAATCAAACCTCTGTTTAATTTCTTGGGCATGGGAAGTGGATGGCCTAACACTTATTCTGATCACCTCACAAGGATATTAACATACATCAGAAAGTGCTTTGTAAATTAAACACCATATAAATGTAAGGTTCTTCAGATGTGATTACATTTGCACTTCCAACATTCAGAAAAAAAATTCATTTCCTATTACCTTCCTTTGTAGTTTGCAGATGTAGCCACAAAGTACTTTGGCCTTTGTCGGTATAGTAAAAATGCCAGCCTTTAGACACATGTAATTTATTTGAGAAAATGTTATTAGCTCACTTCTATCCTTTTTTAAAAATTGAAATCAATGTTTTATTAAAATAGCTAAACATAGTAATATAAATATTATATTAAATAGTATACCCACAGCAAAATTCCAAAGCACCTCAGTAATATATTGCTCACTAATTACTGACTGTTATAATCCTCACTATTTTTTTAAAACAGACCTATTGAGATATAATTCATATAGCATACACTTTACCCATTTAACATGTACAACTCAGTAGTTATTAGAATGTTCACAGAGTTGTACAACCAGCAACAAAATCAATTTTAGAACATTTTCCTTACTTCAAAAAGAAACTCTTCACCTGTGATCCCCCAACTTCTCCATTCACTCTCCCAGCCCTAGACAACCACTAATGCATTTTCTGTCTCAATAGATGTCCCTATTTTGGACATTACATGTTAATGGACTTATATAATATATGGTCTTTTGTGTCTGACTTCATTTTCTTAGCATAAGGTTCTCAAAGTTCCTCAATTTTGTAACATGTATCAATATTTCATTCTTTTTTATTGTGATAAAATATATATAACATAAAATTTACCACTTAACCATTTTTAAGGATACGATTCAGTGGCATGAAGTACATACACAATGTTTTGCAACCATCACTACTCTCCATTTCTAAAATTTTTTCATCCCCCCAAAGAGAAACTCTCTATCCATTAAACTATAACTCCCCTTTCCCCACTCCCACCAACTGCTCTTCTATTTTCTGTCTCTGTGACTTTGCCTATTCTAAGTACCTCATATAAATATAATCATACAATATTTGTCCTTTTGTGTCTGGCTTATTTTAATTAGCATTATGTTGTCAAGGTTCATATATGTTGAAGTATGTATTAGTACTTCATTCTTTTTAGGGATGAATAATATTTTAGGGATCTACTATATTTTATGCATTCATGAGTTGATGGATACTTGAGTTGTTTCCACTTTGGGCTATTACGAATAATACTGCTGTGAACTTCTGTGTACACATTTTAGTGAAAATATATTTTCATCTCTCTTAAGTATATACCCAGGAGTAGAAATTCAGGGTCAAATAGTAACTCTATGTTCTACCTTTTGATGAACTTCCAGAAAGTTTTCCAAAGCAGCTGTACCATTTTACAGTCCCACTAGTAGTGTACAAGGATTCCAATTTTTCCACATCCTCACCAACACTTGTTACTATCTGTTTTTTTTTTTTAATTGTAGCCATCTAGTGGGTGTGAAGTGGTCTCTCATTGTGGTTTTGCTTTATATTTCCCTGATGACTAATAATGTTGAGCATCTTTTCATGTACTTATTAGCTATTTGTATATCACCTTTGGAGAAATGTCTATTCATATCCTCTGCCCATTTTTCAAGTGGATTATTTTTTATTGAGTTCTATACATATTGTAGATTTAATTCTCATAAGATATATGATTTGTAAATATTTTCTCCTATTCCGTGGGTAGTCCTTTTACTTTCTCATTACATCATTTGTAGCACATAAGTTTTTAATTTTGATGAAGTCCACTCTATTTTTTCTTTCATCACTTGTGTTCCTCATTATTTTATTGCTTCTGTTATAACTTAGGAACAGTTGTAACAGAGTGGTATGTTTTCCACTCCCCATGTGATGTGATATTTGGTCACAACTCAAATGGCTCTGGTTTTACTATGATTTCAGGTGTCCATAGCTTAGAAAATCCAGAAAAATAAAAGAAAAATCCAAGGTATGTTTTCTACTCCCCATGTGATTTGATATTTGGTCACAACTCAAATGGCTGTGCTGTCAGGTCTCCATAGCTTCTTTGACAATGGTAGTCTACCTTTGCCACGTTAGTTTCCTTGCAGAACTGAGTGGTCTAAACTAGGAAACAAGAAGTCAGTATTTCCTCTCCCTTGCCCTTTTGTAAGGACTGTTTCTTCCTATCTTTCAGTTGGCAGAAATAGAGCGAGATTATAGTCATATTGATATATCTGTGCTTTAACACCTAACTAATATACTTGGTCTCTGTATTAATTGATTGGATTTTGCCTACTATAATAAATATTCTATAACACTTAACTATAATATTAGCTGTTCAGCTCTAATAACACATGTATTTTCTGAATAACTTAGTTACAGAATACCTCAGCAAAAGAATTTGAACTGAATACTACATGAGATCAAATTTCTGCCAGAACAAAACCCTTACACATTTAAATCAAAACCCTTATCCATGAGAGACTCTTGAATGCTGACAAAAACTGAGGACTGATGGATGGGGGGATTGGGGGGAGGGACGGGCATGGAGGAGGACACTTGTGGGGATGAGCACTGGGTGTTATGTGGAAACTAATTTGACAATAAACTATTAAAAAAATAAAAATAAAATAAAATAAAACCCTTAGATGACCTCTAGAATTCTTTCAGCCATGAAATTATGTTCATTTTTGGTAGACTTGAAATTATTTCATAAAACTATTTATCATATCTAGTTCATTTATTATGGACTAAATAAGCCATGTGCTATGATATAGACCTCTGGCTCAGTTCTAAAATTAGCTTTCATCTAATGTATTCCTTCTGCGTTCTGGGCATTGTGCTAGACATTCTAATCCTCACATTATCCCAGCACATTACATGGAGGTTATTCTCATTTTACATACAGACATAACATCAACCTCAGAAATGTTAGGTAATTTGAGCAGAGGGTACAGGTGGTAAAAAATAAAAAAGAACAAAAATAAAGTCTTCCTTATCTTAGTTTGGCCCTCCTGGCAGGTGTTCATTTTAACTTTTGATCCTTCCAAGACCTAATCCTAACCCTAAAGTATTCATGTTGACCTGCTCTTGCCTGAGTCTTGGGCACACTGGGCTTTTCTGTTTTTAGAGATTTTTTGGCTAGAAACTTTTTCTAGCCATAAGCACTCCACTGGGGCTGCAGGGCACCAACTTGCTTTAGTGTCTCTAGGTAGAAAAAGCTAAAAGTGGCTTGTTAATAAATTTTTGTTTAAATTCCAGTTTGTTAACTTACAGTGCAATATTAGTTTAGGTGTACAATATAGTAACTCAACACTTCCATACATCACCAGAAAGTGAATTTTTTGAATGAAAGTTTTGAATCTTAGTGAAGCCACAAAACATAGACCCACCCCCAAACTACTGTCTTGGTGATGCTCGTCTCTCTTTACCACTAGATCCCTTTTGGTTGGTGAGATAGGAGCTTGAACTTTAATTACCATTAAAACTCAACATTTAGGTTCAATTTCCCCATTTATACACCAAAAAAGCAATCTTGTACTATAGGAACAAACCTGGACTATAAAATATAAGAGAATTGAACAAGAAATATCTATGTTGTGTTGCAAAAATTTTTTAATGTTTTTTCTCTTTTTTGAGCATCTTAAGCTTCTATTCTGAAGATTAGAGGTAGTAAGTAAGTATAAATATCGGAAAAAATAACCATATCAATCTTTTTCTCTTCCAAAGGAATGATGGGCTCTTTGTCCCATAAGGTGTAACATGCATAAGTACAGAGATTGGATTTAAAGTATGGTAGAAGCAGGAAACAGTCACTACATGGTCAAGTGGGAGAAATATTACATGAATACAGACATCATTGTCAGAGGCTAATCATCTTGTTTAGAAGTTTTTTCAAAGTTGTCAAGCACCAAATTTGGACCCTTACTTTATGTGCTTTATGTCATTTAATTCTCATAATAATCCTGTAAAGTCAACATTATTGTTCTCATTTTACAGATGAGCCAACCGTGACTCAGAAAGATTAAGTAATTTGCCCAAAATCACACAACTGGTTAGTGGCATATTCAATAATCAATCCAAGGTCTTTTTGATTAGAAAGTTCTTTCAAATACACTGCTTCCAAGTGACTTAGCATGGTAAGACACTTGCTTTTTCTTTGTAATATTTAGTGCTATAATCAGTCTGGTACTAGTAATGCAGCAACACCTGAAGCATACTGGTTTGAGGGGTAAGGAAGAGTTTAAGGACCAGAAAATAGCATATAAGACAGGGGTTGTAAAGATAACAGCCTTTTCTGAAATGTTGAATTTGAAATTATATACTTTACACCAAGAATCCCAACAAGTAAAACTCACTATTAGAGTTGAGAGCGTGTGTATGGGGAAATGTTCCTGTTATTGCTTTTGAAACTTAAAGCAGCTGCTATTACAACCCTCCAGAAGAACCTACTTTCACCAGTCTTACTTTTACTTAACAGTAACTGTGAATGTCAAATCTTGTTTTATGCACAAGGAGTCAAAGATTCCCTGCCACTTACATCTTTCCCCCCAAGAAACAAAATCTTTAGAAACCCACAAAGGAACATTGTATAGAAAGAGAATTTGGGCCACACAGACTGATCACTTTAACATTCCACATATTTCCACTGAAGTTAGGAAAGGTATTTTACACTGCTTTTCATAAACCTAGCAAATCTCCATCTCTTTAAGTTTTCCTAGACACTCTTTCACTATGGTTTATTACTTAAATCATTACTACTGTCAAAAATCCCCTTAGATGTCAAAAATAAATAAATTTTTGAGGATGTTGTGTGCTCTGCTGATTTTTTTTTCTTAAAAAGAAAAATAGAAGGATCTATGTTTCTTCCAAGATCAAGCAACTTCCTCCCTTCTAGGTCTCCCTATTGCACTAAAATCCCCTAGACATAACACGACAAACATAACCCTGAAAAGTGGAAAGTACAGGCAGACTGCCTCAGAACTTGAGGAACAATACAGTGGTCACTCCCTGGGTTTCCTTTTTGCCTCCTATATATCCCAGACGGGTCACTACAGAAGCCTCCAATCCGTAAGTACGAACAGACACAGACAAAAACATCTCTAAGAAAAGCCTGATACCCATATCTAAAGGAAAGGAGGAAAGGGTTGCCTAACAGCAGAAAACCTTTTTGGCAATACCTGTTGTATTCTAGCCAAACATCAACAGGAAAAAAATCACACCCTCCCCACTGCCCCCAATTTTCAATGGAGCCTAATAGGAAGGAATCTTCTACTCCACTCCTTCCCACAAAAAAGCAGACATCATGCTCCTATCCCACTGTTGTGGTGGTGTTGGCAGAACTGGGCAAACAGTTTTTCTAATCCCCTAGTTGGCAAAAGCAGATGGTGCTCCTTCTTATTCTCCTTCCAGAGTATTGTCAGCCCAGTCCAGTGGCAAGCTAAGCTGCCTCACTCACACTCATAAGCAAAAAGAGTTAACAACTTGGTGCAAAGTAAAGCTAGTCACCACTGGACTTCATCACCATCACCATGCCACTGGGGCCCAACGGGGAGGCTGAGCTTCCACCACCTCCACATCAAAAAGACTGAACAAAGGAATGCCTATCAAGGCTAGCAAACACTCCACTTTTCCCCCAACCCTGGTGTCAGGGAGGCTCAGTGGGAATCTGCACCTGCACATCCATCTGGCAGCAATGAGGCTGAAAAAGGCAGTACAAAGAAAAGCTGGTCGGCACCCCTATTCCCCACCCCACCCCCATTTCAATGGGGCTCAATGGAGAGCTGAACATTTACCCCCAGTCAGCATCAATGAGTCTTAAATTAACAAGGTGGTAAAAGGTAGAGCTAGTTGGTACTTTTCTTTCCCTTCCCCTGGTGTCAGCAGGGTGCACAGGGAGCTGAGCTTATACTTCTATTCAAAGATAACAAAAGCCAGGGGACAAAAGATAACAAAAGCCAGAAACCCTGTGGATCAGTGCCCCACTTTCACTGGGACAGTGCCAGTAAAGCCAGAGGGGTAGCTGAACTTCCACTCCACCCATTTGCAACTAGGAAGTAAGAGTCAGTGCCCCATTTTTGCCAGGGTCACATCACTGAGATGCAGCAGGAACATACACATGTACTCAACCCTCACATTATACATCGCCACAAGGACTGCCTACTTTAAAAAGAAAATTAAATTTAATCGTAAGTCTAGTAAAACACTATCCAAAAGCCTCCAGTTAAAAAAAAATAACTCCTGAATGAGAACAGACACCAACACTCAGATGAATCAGATTTTATCTGACAAGGATTATAAAGCATCCATAATAAAAATGATCCAACAAGTGATTACAAATTTTTTGAAACAACATACAAAATCTCAGCAAATAAATAGGAATTATTATTTAAAGAAGCAAATAGAAATTATAGAACTAAAAAACACAATAACTGAAATAAACTCAGTGAATGGGCTCAATAGTAGAATGGAAATAACAAAAGATAGAATCAGTGAACTTAAGTTCAGGTCAGTATAACTTACTCAGTCTGAACAACAAAGAGAAAATAGACTGGAAAAAATGAATCAGAGCATCTGTGGGACAACAACAAAAGATCCAGTATTCATATCATCAGTGTCCAAAAGGAAAGGAGAGAAAAAGAAGTACTGAAAGAGGACTTGAAGACATAATGGCTGACTTAAAAAAGGATAGAAATTCTGACATGCTAAAACATGGATGAATCTTAAGGGCATTATACTAAGTAAATTAAGCCAGTCACAAAAAGACAAATACTGTATGATTCCTCTTACATGAGGTACTCAGAGTGGTCAAATTCATAGAGAGAACAGGATGATTACTGTTAGGGGTTGGGAGTAGAGGGGAATGGAGCATTGTTTCATGGGCATAGAGTTTTAGTTTTGCAAGGTTAAAAGAGCTTTGGAGATTGAGTGCACAGCAATGTGGAGGTAATTAACACTACTGAACTGTACACTTAAAAATGGTTAAGATGGTAAATTTTGTGTGTATTTTATCACAATTAAAATTTTTAAAGAAATTTTAAAAAGTAATAAAGGCTGAAAACCTCAAATTTGGCAAAATGCATATTCAGGAAGATAAGTCAAACCCAAATAAATCCATGCTAAGACACGGATAATTAAACTTAGGAAAACTAAAGATATTTTTAAAAATTTGAGAGCAGCCAGGAAAAAAAATGATGGATTACTTATAAGGGAACACCAGTTAGACTATCAACAGATTTCATATTTAAAAGCATAGAGGCCAAAAGGAAATGTTACAGTTTTCAAATGCTGAAAGAAAAGTGTCAACCACAAATCTATATCAAGAAAAATCCCTTCAGGAATTAAGGGAAAATAAGGATTTTTTAAAAATGTTTTTTATTTTTGAGAGAAAGAGGGAGACACAGAATCCAAAGCAGGCTCCAGACTCTAAACTATCAACACAGAACCTGACGCGGGGCTTGAACTCACAAAGCATGAGATCATGACCTGAGTCGAAGTTGGGAACTCAACCAACTGAACCACCCAGGCGCCCCTAAAGGAATTTTTAGAAGAAGAAGAGTATTTTTTTGCTAGTAAACCTACACTTAAAGATTGGCTAAAAGAAGTTCTATATACAGAAATAATAACAGAATAAGGCTCAGAACTTCAGAAAAGAAAGAAATATACCTTAATGGTGAAAATAGGGGTAAGCACAATATGCTAGTTCTCCTAAGTTTCTTAAATCATTTCTGATGGTTGAAACAACAAATATAACATCATCTGATGTAGCCCAATGTATGTTAATGGAAATACTTCAGGCAATTAAGATACATTTGTATTGAAAAAGTAGGGAGGATTCTCAACATCATTAGCCATTAGGGAAATGTAACTCAGAACCATAGTGAGATAAAACTTCATACCCACTAGGGTGACTGTGATCAAAAAGATAATATAACAAGAGTTGGCAAGGACATGGAGAAATTGGAACTATCATACGCTGCTGGTGGGAATGTAAAATGATGCAACTTTTTTGGAGAAAACAGTCTGACAGTTCCTCAAAATGCCAAACATATGACCCATTACCATATGACCAACACCCATTCCCAAGTATAACGAAATAATTAAAACAGATATTCAAATTCTTGTACATAAAATGTTCATAGCACCGTTATTTATAATGGCCAAAACCTGGAAAGAGACCAAACTTCCATCATCTGATGGATAGATAAGTAAAATGTGATATATTCATACAATGGAACACTATTTGGCAATAATATTGACGTGTGGTATGATATGGATGAATCTTGAAAACATTATGCTAAGTGAAAGAAACCCGTAACATATTCTATGATTCCATTTATATGAAATTCCCAGAATAAGCAAATCCATAGAAACAGAAAGTAAATTAGTGGTTCCTTGGAGTGGAGGGAAATGGACAGAAATGAGGGGTGACTGTTAAGGGGTACAGGGTTTCTTTTGGGGATGATGAAAATGTTCTAAAATTAATTGTGGTGAGGTTTGCACATCTCTAAAAACCATTGAATTGTACATGTTAAATGGATGAATTGTGTGTGCTCTCCTTAGAGCACTTAACAGAAGACATAAAATGCAGAGTGTAAATGGACCTAAATGAGAGTAAGTCTCCTGTGCTTCATTTGAAGTATTAAATCATCAATACTAGTAGACTGTAATAAGTTATGTATGTGTCATAATACCTAAAGCAACCACTAAGAAAACTATACTGAGTGGAATACTCAAAAACATTATAAAGATGAAATCCTTGAAAGATTGTCAAATGGCCCACAAGAAGGTAGGAAAGAGACAAAAGGAATTATAAACAAATGAAACAAACAGAAAACAAAATATAAAATGGTAGATGTAAATGCTAACAGATCAATAATCACATTAAATGTAAACGATTTAAATATACCAATTAAACGACAGAGATTAGTAGAATGTATGATAAAATATTACCCAACTACATGTTGTCTACAAAAAATTCACTTTGAGGGGCACCTGTGTGGTTCAGCCGGTTAAGCGTCCGACTTTGGCTCAGGTCATGATCTCACTGTTCGTGGGTTCGAGCCCCGCGTCAGGCTCTGTGCTGACAGCTAGCTCAGAGCCTGGAGCCTGCTTCAGATTCTTTGTCTTCCATTTCTCTCTGACCCTCCCCTGCTCATGCCAGTCTCTCTCTCTCTCTCTCTCTCTCTCTCTCTCTGTCTCAGAAATAAGTAAAACATTTTTAAAAATTCATTTTGAATACAACCAAATAGGTACATTGAAAATAAGAATGGAAAAGATATATCATGCATAAATTAATAAAAAAGATTATGAGTCATTATATGAATATAAAATGAAATTCTAAGCAAAGAAAATTACTAGAGACAAAAAGGGATGATATAATAAAATGATCAATCCATCAGGATAATGTAACATCCTAAATGTGTACACATCAAACAACAAAGCCTCAAAGTATATGAAACAAAACAGAAATAGGCAAATCCACAAATAAAATTAGGACATCGAGAACTTGCAACAATTGATAGAACTGCTGGACAGAAAACTAACAAAGAAAAGAACCAAACAACACAGTGAACCCACAAAATCCAATTAACATATTAGAACACTACTCCCAACAACACCAAGCTAAACATTTTTTTAAGCACCATGGAACATTTATCAAGGTAAAACATATTCTGGACTGTAAAACAAACCTCATCAAGTTTGAGAATTGTAATAATAAAGTATGTTCTCTGATCATCATGGAATTAGTAATAGAAACACAACAGGAAAACTGTAAACACTTAGAAATTAAATAACATATCTCAAAATAATCTTGGGTCAAAGAGGAAGTGTCAAATCAAGTTACAACATACATAGAGCTCAATGTAATTAAAATCTCCCAAAAAAGGAATCTCCAAGCCCAGATGGTTTCACTGAATACCTCTACCAAATATTTTAAGAACTAGCACCAATTTTACACAATCTGTTCCAGAAAGTAGAAGGTAAGGAAACACTTCCCTACTTATTTTATGAGAGCATTATCACCATGATACCACAACTAAACAAAACAGCACTAAAAAGGAAAACTAGAGGCCAATAACTCTCATCAAATTAAATGCAGAAATCTTCAATAAAATCTTAGCAAATAAAATGCCATAATATATATAACAATCATATATCATAACTTACTGGGATTATTCTAGCCTTTATGGAAGAAATTAATGAATTTAGCCCCACACATCAATAGGCTAAGGGAGAAAAATTATATGATCATATCAATTAATGCTGAGAAAGCTCTTGACAGAATCCATCATCCATTCATGATTCAGACCGTCAACGAACTAGGAATAGAGGGGAATTTCCTCAAATTGATCAAAATCATCTACCAAAAAAAAAAAAACTTCAGACAACATACTTTATACTAAATAAACTGAATGCTTTCTTCCTAAGATTGAAACAAGGCAAGAATATATGTTCTTACCATTCTTTTTATTATTATTTCTAGGACAGAGAGAGAGAGAGAGACAGCGTGAGCAGGGGAGGGTCAGAGAGAGAGGGAGACACAGACTCTGAAATAGGCTCCAGGCTCTGAACTGGCAGTCAGCACAGAGCCCGACGCGGGGCTCAAACCCACGAACCGAGAGATCATGACCTAAGCGAAAGTCGGACGCTTAACCGACTAAGCCACCCAGGCGCCCCTGTTCTTACCATTCTTAACACAGTACTGGAAGTACTTTGCAAAGGAAGAAATACTATTTAGACCATTTACATTTGAGCTAATTATTGATACATTAGGGCCTTAATCTACCAATTTTTTTCTGTTTTCTTTAATCTCTGTTTTGTTCGTTTTCTTTTCCTGTTTTCTGTGAGGTACTTGAACCTCACAGAATTTTGAACCTTAGAATTTTGTTTTAGTAGCGCTTTTGAATATATCTCTTTGTGTTGCTTAGTGGTTGCTCTTGGTATTACACTGTATGCACATAATTTATCAGTTTACTGGTATTGACATTTTACCAGTTTAAGTAAACTGTAGAAAACTTACCTGTATTTAAGTCCCTTTACTCTCTTCCTTCCTCCATTTATAATATAATTGTTTTAAATGTTACTCCACATATATTGTGAAACACGTAAGAAAGACAATGTTATAACTTGATTTAATTGTCAAATGCAACTCAGAAAGTTAAGAAAGTCTATCATATTTATCTCATTTTTGCTCTTCTTTTTTTCATTCTTCCTGATAGTCCAAAATTCCTTCCTTTATCATTTCCTTTCTCTTTCAGAACTTCCTGTAGCCATTATTTTAGGCTAGGTCTGCTGGTGACAAATTTTGTTAGTTTGCCCTCATCTGAGATGTCTTGATTTCCCTTTAATTCCTGAATAATATTTTCACTGGGTAGAGGATTCAGTGTTTGACAATTCTTTTCTTTCAGCAGCTGTAAAATGTGCCCCTTCCTTCTGGCCTTCCTGGTTTCTCATAAGAAATTCACTGCCATTTGAATAGTTTTTTTTCTCCAAAAGGTAGTTCCACTTTTCTCTGGCTAAAAAGGTTTTCTTTTTGTCTTTAGTTTTAGAAGTTTAATTTCATGTGACTGTTATTGAGCACATGAACTAAGCTTTTTATTTGTTTTTATTTTTCAATTCTAATATTTCCATTTGGTTCCTCTTTATATCTTCCATTTCTTTGCTGAGACTATTTCTTTGTGAGGATTTATTATTTTTTACCTATTTCAGGAGTGTCATAATTACTCATTGAAGCATTCTTGTGATAGCTACTTTGAAAATCTTAGTCACAGAATCCTGTCATCTCTATTATCTCACTGTTGGCTTTTATGGATTATCTTTTTTCATTCAGTATAAGATATTCTTGGCTCTTGGTATGATAAGTGGTTTTTTATCAAAACCTCAACATTTTACATTTTGTTTTAAGGCTTCGGGTCATATTTAAACCTTCTGCCTTAACTGGCTTTTTGTGACACTGCTCTGTCAAGAGAGGTTGTCCCTCTCATTATTGCCAGGTAGAGATAGAAGTGCAAGTTCCACGCTTGGTCTTCTTTGACAACCGAGGGAGAAGGGATTCCTCATTACTGTTGGGTAGGGGTGGGAGTTCCAACTTACCATATAGTCAGTTTCTTCTGACACTGCAAGTGGAGTAGTCTAGTTATTTGCTGGTGAGGATGAACGTCCCAGCTCCTTATTTGGCCTTCTCTGACCCCACATCAGCAGGAGATGGGGGCACCTTGTTATAACTTCATAAGAGTGGAATTTTAGGGTCCCCATTCATCTTTTGCTGGGATGGTTGGGATGGAGCCACAGATCTTTTTCTGTAGTGTTGGCTGGAATAGAGTAATTATTGTCTAAAGCTTTCTCTCATGCCATATTATTCCTTACCTGGTCTTTTAGCTCAAAGAGGATTTTATTACGGGTTTTTTCTTTTTTCTTTTTTTAACTTATTTTTTCTTTCATAGTTTATTGTCAAGTTGGTTTCCATATAACACCCAGTGCTCATCCCAACAAGCGCCCTCCTCCATGCCCATCACCCCCCTTCCCCTCTCCCTCACCCCCAACAACCCTGTTAAGGTATTTTCTTTGTCTGCACCTGTTGGTATTTCAGGCCTGCTGGCTTCTTCAGTTCCAGGTCTGGGGTATATGAAGCACAAAGAAACCCTGAGAAACTTATCATTCTGTCATTCCTTGGGTTCCAAGTTTCCTTAACATTTTGCCTTCTCCTCTCCACCTTTCCAAGTCTTCTTATATCTATTTTGTTATATAATGTCCAGGATCTTTTGTTTTACATAGTCAGAGGAATAAGGAAAAGTGTGCCTACTTCAGGAAATTTTGTTATCCATTTAATGACTACAGAATCTATAGTGATCCCCTGTTTTATTCCTTATGTTGGTGATTTGTGTCTATTCTACTTCTGACTTTTGTCAGTCTTGTTAGAGGTTTATCAATGTTATTGATTTCTCCCCAAAGAACCAGATTTCTGTTTCATTGATTTTCTCTTTGTCTTCCTGTTTTAAATTTCACTTATTTCTTCTCTTATTATTATTATTATTATTTACAAATAGTTTATTGTCAAGTTGATTTCCATATAACACCCAGTGCTCATCCCCACAAGTGCCCCTCTCCATGCCCACCCCCCCTTCCCCCCCACATCCATCAGTCCTCAGTTTTTGTCAGCATTCAAGAGTCTCTCATGGTTTGCCTCTCCCCCTTTCCCCCACCATTTCCCCCCTTCTTCTCCCCCATGGTCCTCCATTAAGTTCCTCCATATCCTCCTAT
>NW_024081080.1:1443246-1446301 GCF_003009895.1 Hyaena hyaena | reverse complement strand
TGGACAGCAACATGCAGAAGAATGAAACTAGATCATTTTCTCACACCATACACAAAAATAAACTCAAAATGGATAAAGGACCTGAATGTGAGACAGGAAACCATCAAAACCCTAGAGGAGAAAGCAGGAAACTACCTCTTTGACCTCTTCTCTTATTTTTATTAACTTCTTCTTCCTGATTATTTTGGTTATATTTTGCTCTTCTTTTTTTCCTGAGGTAGGAATTTCAATTATTTCTTTGAGACCTTTCCCCTTTTCTAAATGTAAGCATCTAGTGCTATAAATTTCCCTGTCAGCACTGCTTTAGTTGAGTCCATTAATTTTTATATGTTGTGTTTTTCTTCTTATTAAGTTCTGTGTATTTTTTGTATTTTGTATTTTTTGTTTCCTTTGAGACTTCTCTGATTCACAGGTTGTTTGAAGTGTTCTTTTGAAGTTTTCAGTTGTTCGTAGATTTACTTTTTTTCTATACGTCACTGATTTCTAGTCTGATTCCTTTTTACTCTGAGAACACATTCTGCATTCTTTTGATGTTTCTAAATTTGTTGAAGTTTGTTTTGTGACCCAGGATATAATTCGCCCTCATGGTGAATGCTTCATGGGTGCTTGAAAAAAAGTATATTCTGCTATTGTTGAGGGAGTGTTATATAAATGTAAATTAGACCATCTTGGGTGATTGTAGTGTTTGCTAATTTTCTATTAGCTCAATCAATTGCTCTGAATAGGGTGTTAAAGCCCCTAACTCTAATTTTGGATTTGTCTATCTGCCTTTTTGATTCAATTTTGGCTTCATGTATTTTGAAGCTCTTTTGCTTGGTGCATACACATTTAGGATTGCTACGTCTTCTTAGTGTATCCATTGTTTTGTCTTTTTGTGATGTCACTGTCTGTCTCTGGTAATTTTCTTTGCTCTAAAATCTTCTGTATCTCATAATACTGATCTTCATATTTATGTTATTTTTAAAAATTTGTTTATTTAAATTCAAGTTACTTAACATACAGTGTAGTATTGATTTCAGAAGTAGAGCCCAGTGATTCATCACTTATATATAACAGTGCTCATCGCAACAAGTGCCCTCCCCCATTTAATGCCCATCACCCATTTAGCCCATCCCCCCACCAACCTCCACTCTAGCAACACTCAAGTTTGTTTTTATTTCCCTTGCCTCCAAAGATATGTCTAGCAAGAAGTTGCTGCAATCAAGGTCAAAGAGGTTGCTGCCTGTTTTCTCCTATAGGATTTTGATGGTTTCCTGTCTCACATTTAGGTCTTTCATCCATTTTTAATTTATTCCTGTGTATGATGTAAGTAAATGGTCTACTTTCATTCTTTTGCATGTCAATGTCTGGTTTTCCCAGCACCATTTGCTGAGGAGACTGTCTTTCTTCATTTGGATATTCTTTCCTGCTTTGTCAAAGATTAGTTGGCCATACATATTTGGGTGCATTTTTGGGTTCTCTATTGTGTTCCATTGATCTATGTGTCTGCTTTTGTGTCGGTACCATAGTGTCTTGGTGATTACAGCTTTGTAATACAGGTTGAAGTCCAGAATTTTGATGCCTCCAGCTTTGGTTTTCTTTTTTGATATTACTTTGGCTATTCACAGTCTCTTCTGGTTCCATACAAATTTTAGAATTGTAAAACATTCAATTCAATTCAACGCTCATGCACTGGAAGAACAAATACTGTTAAAATGTCTATACTACCCAAAGCAATCTACACATTCAATGCAATCCCTATCCAAATAATACCAGCTTTCTTCACAGAGGTAGAACAAACAGTTCTAAAACTTGCATGATCTTCGTTTTTTGACTAATGTTAGTATGATATATCTTTTTCCATCCTTTTGTTTTCAACCCGTATCATTGTGTTTCCAGTGAGTTTTTGTTAACAGCATATAGTTGGATCATATTTTTTAAATATACTCTCCCAATATCTGTGTTTTAGTTGATGTATTTAGACTATATTTAAAGTAATTATTGATATGTTAGGGCTTAAGTATGCTATTTATTTATTTATTTATTTATTTATTTATGTATCTTTCTCTTTCTTTTCGCTTGCCTTCCTCTGGGTTTCTTTCACATATTTAAGAATTCTATCTTGTTTTATTATTATAGTTTTTAGTGTATTACTTGATATAATTTTCTTAGTAGTTGCTCTAGATATTCGTGTGTTTGTGTGTATGTATATAACTTATCACAGTCTATGCATACCAACAATTTACCATTTTGAAGTATTGAAATCTTACTATATTTAGGAATATTTAAATATTTCCTACTTTTTAAATATAAGTGTGAAGTATTTCCTCTACATAACTTTGAGCACCATGACAAGCACTGTTACAATTTTTACTTCAACGATCAAATATGATTTAGGAAACTTGAAAGAATTAGTACAGTTTATTATATTTACCTTGATTTTTACACTTTCCATTGTTCTTTTCTTTCTGAACTCTGAGCCTTTTGTTATCCTTTCCTTTTTGTTTAGAGAGCATCCTTTATTTATTATTATTTTTTTTACAAATAGTTTATTGTCAAATTAGTTTCCACATAACACTCAGTGCTCGTCCCCACAAGTGTCCTCCTCCATGCCCATCCCCCCCTCCCCCCCCACATCCATCAGTCCTCAGTTTTTGTCAGCATTCAAGAGTCTCTCATGGTTTGCCTCTCCCCCTTTCCCCCACCATTTCCGCCCTTCTTCTCCCCCTTGTTCCTCCATCAAGTTCCTCCTAATCCTCCTATACATGCAAACGTGATATTTGTCCTTCTCTGCCTGACTTATTTCGCTCAGCATAACACCCTCAAGGTCCATCCATGTTGCTACACATGGCCAGATTTCATTCCTTCTCATTGCCATGTAGTATTCCATGGTATAGATAAACCACATCTTCTTGATCCATTCATCTGTTGATGGACACTTAGGCTCTTTCCATGTTTTAGCTATTGTGGAGAGTGCTGCTAAGAACATTGGGGTACATGTGCTCCTATGCATCAGCATTCCTATATCCCTTGGGTAAATTCCTAGCAGTGCTATTGCTGGGTCCTAGGGGAGTTC